>NW_025761235.1:0-2892 GCF_021184085.1 Oncorhynchus gorbuscha
GACATTAGTAATCTACCTGTAGTCACCAGACAGGTCAGAATGGACTTCAGACATTAGTAATCTACCTGTAGTCACCAGACAGGTCAGAATGGACCTCAGACATTAGTAATCTACCTGTAGGCACCAGACAGGTCAGAATGGACCAGACATTAGTAATCTACCTGTAGGCACCAGACAGGTCAGAATGGACTTCAGACATTAGTAATCTACCTGTAGACACCAGACAGGTCAGAATGGACCTCAAACATTAGTAATCTACCTGTAGGCACCAGACAGGTCAGAATGGACCTCAGACATTAGTAATCTACCTGTAGTCACCAGACAGGTCAGAATGGACTCAGACATTAGTAATCTACCTGTAGTCACCAGACAGGTCAGAATGGACCTCAGACATTAGTAATCTACCTGTAGTCACCAGACAGGTCAGAATGGACCAGACATTAGTAATCTACCTGTAGTCACCAGACAGGTCAGAATGGACCTCAGACATTAGTAATCTACCTGTAGTCACCAGACAGGTCAGAATGGACCTCAGACATTAGTAATCTACCTGTAGTCACCAGACAGGTCAGAATGGACCAGACATTAGTAATCTACCTGTAGGCACCAGACAGGTCAGAATGGACCTCAGACATTAGTAATCACCTGTAGGCACCAGACAGGTCAGAATGGACCTCAGACATTAGTAATCTACCTGTAGTCACCAGACAGGTCAGAATGGACCTCAGACATTAGTAATCTACCTGTAGTCACCAGACAGTCAGAATGGACCTCAGACATTAGGTCACCAGACAGAATGGACTTCAGACATTAGTAATCTACCTGTAGTCACCAGACAGGTCAGAATGGACCTCAGACATTAGTAATCTACCTGTAGTCACCAGACAGGTCAGAATGGACCTCAGACATTAGTAATCTACCTGTAGTCACCAGACAGGTCAGAATGGACTTCAGACATTAGTAAATCACCAGACAGGTCAGAATGGTAGACATTAGTAATCACCAGACAGGTCAGAATGGACCTCAGACATTAGTAATCTACCTGTAGTCACCAGACAGGTCAGAATGGACTTCAGACATTAGTAATCTACCTGTAGTCACCAGACAGGTCAGAATGGACCTCAGACATTAGTAATCTACCTGTAGTCACCAGACAGGTCAGAATGGACAGACATCAGTAATCTACCTTAGGCACCAGACAGGTCAGAATGGACCTCAGACATTAGTAATCTACCTGTAGTCACCAGACAGGTCAGAATGGACCTCAGACATTAGTAATCTACCTGTAGTCACCAGACAGGTCAGAATGGACTCAGACATTAGTAATCTACCTGTAGTCACCAGACAGGTCAGAATGGACCTCAGACATTAGTAATCTACCTGTAGTCACCAGACAGGTCAGAATGGACCTCAGACATTAGTAATCTACCTGTAGTCACCAGACAGGTCAGAATGGACCTTCAGACATTAGTAATCTACCTGTAGTCACCAGACAGGTCAGAATCAGACATTAGTAATCTACCTGTAGTCACCAGACAGGTCAGAATGGACCTCAGACATTAGTAATCTACCTGTAGTCACCAGACAGGTCAGAATGGACCTCAGACATTAGTAATCTACCTGTAGTCACCAGACAGGTCAGAATGGACCTCAGACATTAGTAATCTACCTGTAGTCACCAGACAGGTCAGAATGGACCTCAGACATTAGTAATCTACCTGTAGTCACCAGACAGGTCAGAATGGACTTCAGACATTAGTAATCTACCTGTAGTCACCAGACAGGTCAGAATGGACCTCAGACATTAGTAATCTACCTGTAGTCACCAGACAGGTCAGAATGGACTTCAGACATTAGTAATCTACCTGTAGGCACCAGACAGGTCAGAATGGACAGACATTAGTAATCTACCTGTAGTCACCAGACAGGTCAGAATGGACTTCAGACATTAGTAATCTACCTGTAGTCACCAGACAGGTCAGAATGGACTTCAGACATTAGTAATCTACCTGTAGTCACCAGACAGGTCAGAATGGACTTCAGACATTAGTAATCTACCTGTAGTCACCAGACAGGTCAGAATGGACCTCAGACATTAGTAATCTACCTGTAGGTCACCAGACACCTGGTCAGAATGGACCTCAGACATTAGTAATCTACCTGTAGTCACCAGACAGGTCAGAATGGACCTCAGACATTAGTAATCTACCTGTAGTCACCAGACAGGTCAGAATGGACCTCAGACATTAGTAATCTACCTGTAGTCACCAGACAGAATGGTCAGAATGGACTTCAGACATTAGTAATCTACCTGTAGGCACCAGACAGGTCAGAATGGACCTCAGACATTAGTAATCTACCTGTAGTCACCAGACAGGTCAGAATGGACCTCAGACATTAGTAATCTACCTGTAGTCACCAGACAGGTCAGAATGGACTTCAGACATTAGTAATCTACCTGTAGTCACCAGACAGGTCAGAATGGACTTCAGACATTAGTAATCTACCTGTAGTCACCAGACAGGTCAGAATGGACTTCAGACATTAGTAATCTACCTGTAGTCACCAGACAGGTCAGAATGGACCTCAGACATTAGTAATCTACCTGTAGTCACCAGACAGGTCAGAATGGACCTCAGACATTAGTAATCTACCTGTAGTCACCAGACAGGTCAGAATGGACCTCAGACATTAGTAATCTACCTGTAGTCACCAGACAGGTCAGAATGGTCAGACATTAATCTACCTGTAGTCACCAGACAGGTCAGAATGGACCTCAGACATTAGTAATCTACCTGTAGTCACCAGACAGGTCAGAATGGACCTCAGACATTAGTAATCTACCTGTAGTCACCAGACAGGTCAGAATGGACCTCAGACATTAGTAATCTA
>NW_025761236.1:0-2892 GCF_021184085.1 Oncorhynchus gorbuscha
GTGTGGGAAGGCTAAATGATGATTAGGGGAATAGGAACAGCTAGGAGCAGAAACGGAGACGATAGAGAGAAGAGAGAGCGGGAGAGAGTGAGAGAGGGAAGGAGAGAGAGGGATAGAAAGAGAAAAGAACCTAATAAGACCAGCAGAGGAAACGAATAGAATGGGAAGCACAGGGACAAGACATGATAATAAATGACAAAACATGACAGTACCCCCCACTCACCGGCGCCTCCTGGCGCACTCGAGAGGAATCCTGGCGGCAACGGAGGAAATCATCGATGAGTGAACGGTCCAGCACGTCCCGAGACGGAACAACTCCTCTCCTCAGGACCGTAACCCTCCCAATCCACGTATTATTGGTGACCCGTCCCGAGCATGTCCATGATCTTATGTACCTTGTAAATAGGCCCTCTCTCGACAAGGACGGGGGATGAAACCGGAAGAGGTGCGAAGACGCACACAGGAGACATGGAAGACAGGATCCCTCCAAAGATGTCGCGGAAGCGGGCCTCTGTCTGAAAGCGGGTTACGACCTGGGAGACCGGAATTCGGAATACATTCTCAATAATGATTTGAACCGTCTCGTAGCGGAAGGAAGTTTGCGAGTGGAAAGCCAAATGTGCCGCCTTAGAGAACTGGACTCTGCGACAACCGGCGGAATCACAGTCTTCCCCGCAGACAAAGGCAGACCGGTAATGAAGTCTAAGGCGATGTGAGACCATGGTCGAGAAGGAATGGGAGCGGTCTGAGACGACCGGCAGGAGAGAGTTACCCGACTTAGTCTGCGCGCAGTCCGAACAAGCAGCCACGAAGCTTGGCGCGTGTCACGCTCCTGAGTCGGCCACCAAAAGCGCTAGCGAATAGACGCAAGAGTGCCTCGAACACCGGGATGACCAGCTAACTTGGCAAGTGAGCCCACTGAAGAACAGCCAGACAGTGGAAACAGGAACGAAAAGGAGGTTACTAGGACAAGCGCGCGCGACGCAGTGTGCGTGAGTGCTTGCTTAACCTGTCTTTCAATTCCCAGACTGTTAACCCGACAACACGCCCATAAGGAAGAATCCCCTCGGGATCAGTAGAAGCCACAGAAGAACTAAACAGACGGGATAAGGCATCAGGCTTGGTGTTCTTGCTACCCGAGGACGGTAAGAAATCACAAACTCGAAACGAGCGAAAAACAACGCCATGGCTTGACGGGCATTAAGTCGTTTGGCAGAACGGATGTACTCAAGGTTCTTATGGTCTGTCCAAACGACAAAAGACAGTCGCCCCCTCAACCACTGTCGCCATTCGCCTAGGGCTAGCGGATGGCGAGCAGTTCACGGTTACCCACATCATAGTTGCGCTCAGATGGCGACAGGCGATGAGAAAAATAAGCGCAAGGATGAACCTTATCGTCAGACTGGAAGCGCTGGGATAGAATGGCTCCCACGCCTACCTCTGAAGCGTCAACCTCGACAATGAATTGTCTAGTGACGTCAGAGTAACTTGGATAGGAGCGGACGTAAAACGTTCTTTTAGAAGATCAAAAGCTCCTGGGGCGGAACCGGACCACTTAAAACACGTCTTGACGGCAAGTAAGAGCTGTGAGAGGGGCAGCAACTTGACGAAATTACAAATGAAACGCCGATAGAAATTAGCGAAACCTAAAAAGCGCTGCAACTCGACACGTGACCTTGGAACGGGCCAATCACTGACAGCTTGGACCTTAGCGGAATCCATCTGAATGCCTTCAGCGGAAATAACGGAACCGAGAAAAGTAACGGAGGAGACATGAAAAGAGCACTTCTCAGCCTTTACGTAGAGACAATTCTCTAAAAGGCGCTGTAGAACACGTCGAACGTGCTGAACATGAATCTCGAGTGACGGAGAAAAAATCAGGATATCGTCAAGATAGACAAAAACAAAGATGTTCAGCATGTCTCTCAGAACATCATTAACTAATGCCTGAAAAACAGCTGGCGCATTGGCGAGACCGAACGGCAGAACCCGGTACTCAAAATGCCTAACGGAGTGTTAAACGCCGTTTCCACTCGTCCCCCTCTCTCTGATGCGCACGAGATGGTAAGCGTTAAGAGGTCCAACAGTAGAAGCACCTGGCTCCTGCAGAATCTCGAAGGCTGAACATAAGGGGAAGCGGATAACGATTCTTAACCGTTATGTCATTCAGCCCTCGATAATCCACGCAGGGCGCAGAGTACAGATCCTTCTTCTTAACAAAAAGAACCCCGCCCCGGCCGGAGAGGAAGAAGGCACTATGGTACCGGCGTCAAGAGACACAGACAAATAATCCTCGAGAGCCTTACGTTCGGGAGCCGACAGAGAGTATAGTCTACCTCGAGGAGGAGTGGTCCCCGGAAGGAGATCAATACTACAATCATACGACCGGTGAGGAGGAAGGGAGTTGGCTCGGGACCGACTGAAGACCGTGCGCAGATCATGATATTCCTCCGGCACTCCTGTCAAATCGCCAGGTTCCTCCTGAGAAGTAGGGACAGAAGAAACGGGAGGGATGGCAGACATTAAACACTTCACATGACAAGAAACGTTCCAGGATAGGATAGAATTACTAGACCAATTAATAGAAGGATTATGACATACTAGCCAGGGATGACCCAAAACAACAGGTGTAAACGGTGAACGGAAAATCAAAAAAGAAATAGTCTCACTGTGGTTACCAGATACTGTGAGGGTTAAAGGTAGTGTCTCAAATCTGATACTGGGAAGATGACTACCATCTAAGGCGAACATGGGCGTAGGCTTCTCTAACTCTCTGAAAGGAATGTCATGTTTCCGAACCCATGCTTCGTCCATGAAACAACCCTCAGCCCCAGAGTCTATCAAGGCACTACATGTAGCACCCGAACCGGTCCAGCGTAGATGGACCGACAA
>NW_025761238.1:0-2889 GCF_021184085.1 Oncorhynchus gorbuscha
AGCTGATCGAGAGAAAGCTGATCGAGAGAGAGAAAGCTGATCGAGAAGCTGATCGAGAGAGAAGCTGATCGAGAGAGAGAAGCTGATCGAGAGAGAGAAGCTGATCGAAGCTGATCGAGAGAGAGAGAAGCTGATAGAGAGAGAGAGAGAAAGCTGATCGAGAGAGAAGCTGATCGAGAGAGAGAGAGAGAAGCTGATCGAGAAGAAGCTGATCGAGAGAGAAGCTGATCGAGAGAAGAAGCTGAGAGAAGAAGCTGATCGAGAGAGAAAGCTGAGAGAGAAAGCTGATCGAAGAGAGAGAGAAGCTGATCGAGAAAGCAGAGAGAAAGCTGATCGAGCTGATCGAGAGAAGCTGATCGAGAGAGAGAAGCTGAGAGAGAGAGAAGCTGAAGCTGATCGAGAGAAAGCTGATCGAGAGAGAGAGAAGCTGATCGAGAGAGAGAAGCTGATCGAGAGAGAGAGCTGAGAGAGAAGCTGATCGAGAGAAGCTGATCGAGAGAGAAGCTGATCTGAGAGAGAGAGAGAAGCTGATCGAGAGAGAGAGAGAGAGAAGCTGATCGAGAGAGAGAGAGCTGAGAGAGAGAGAAGCTGATCGAGAGAGAGAGAAGCTGAGAGAAGAGAGAAGCTGATCGAGAAGCTGATCGAGAGAGAGAGAGAGAAGCTGAGAGAAGCTGATCTGAGAGAGAGAAGCTGATCGAGAGAGAGAGAGAAGCTGATCGAAGCTGATCGAGAGAAGCTCAAGAAAGCTGATCGAGAGAGAGAGAGAAAGCTGATCGAGAGCTGATCGAAGAAAGCTGATCGAGAAAGCTGATCGAGAGAAGAAGCTGATCGAGAGAGAGAAGCTGATCGAGAGAAAGCTGATCGAGAAGAAGATCGAGAGCTGAGAGAGAGAGAGAGAAGCTGATAGAGAGAGAGAGCTGAGAGAAGCTGATCGAGAGAAGCTGATCTGAGAGAGAGAAGCTGATCGAGAGAGAAGCTGATAGAGAGAAGCTGATCGAGAAAGCTGATCGAGAGAAGCTGATCGAGAGAGAGAGAGAAGCTGATCGAGAGAGAAGCTGATCGAGAGAGAGAGAGAGAGAGAAGCTGAGAGAGAGAAGCTGATCGAGAGAGAGAAGCTGATCGAGAGAGAGAGAGAAGCTGATCGAGAGAGAGAGAGAAGCTGATCGAGAGAGAGAGAGCTGAGAGAAGCTGATCGAGAGAGAAGCTGATCGAGAGAGAGAGAGAGAGAGAAGCTGATCGAGAGAGAGAGAGAAGCTGATCGAGAGAGAAGCTGAGAGAGAAGCTGATCGAGAGAGAGAGCTGATCGAGAGAAGCTGATCGAGAGAGAGAGAGAGAGAAGCTGATCGAGAGAGAGAGAAGCTGATCGAGAGAGAGAGAGAAGCTGATCGAGAGAGAGAGAGAGAGAAGCTGATCGAGAAAGCTGAGAGAGAGAGAGCTGAGAGAAGCTGATCGAGAGAAGCTGAGAGAGAAGCTGAGAGAAGCTGATCGAGAGAGAGAAGCTGATCGAGAGAGAGAGAGAAGAAGCTGATCGAGAAGAGAGAGAAGCTGAAGCTGATCGAGAAGCTGATCGAGAGAGAAGCTGATCGAGAAGCTGATCGAGAGAGAGAAGCTGATCGAGAGAGAGAGAAGCTGATCGAGAGAGAGAGAAGCTGATCGAGAGAGAGAAGCTGAGAGAAGCTGATCGAGAAGCTGAGAAGCTGATCGAGCTGAGAGAAGCTGATCGAGAAGCTGAGAGAGAAGCTGATCGAGAGAGAGAGAGAAGCTGATCGAGAGAGATCGAGAAGCTGAGAGAGAGAAGCTGATCGAGAGAGAAGCTGAGAGAGAGAAGCTGATCGAGAAGAGAGAGAGAGAAGCTGATCGAGAGAGAGAAGCTGAGAGAGAAGCTGATCGAGAGAAGCTGATCGAGAGAGAGAGAAGCTGATCGAGAGAGAGAGAGAAGCTGAGAGAGAAGCTGATCGAGAGAGAAGCTGATCGAGAGAGAAGCTGAGAGAGAGAAAGCTGAGAGAGAGAAGCTGATCGAGAGAGAAGCTGATCGAGAGAGAAGCTGAGAGAGAAGCTGAGAGAGAGAGAGAGAGAAAGCTGATCGAGAGAGAGAAGCTGATCGAGAGAGAAGCTGATCGAGAGAGAAGCTGATCGAGAGAAGCTGATCGAGAGAAAGCTGAGAGAAGCTGATCGAGAGAGAGAGAGAGAAGCTGATCGAGAGCTGAGAAGCTGATCGAGAGAGAAGCTGATCGAGAGAAGCTGATCGAGAGAGAGAGAGAGAAGCTGATCGAGAGAAGCTGAGAGAGAGAGAAGCTGATCGAGAGAGAGAAGCTGAGAGAAGCTGATCGAGAGAGAGAGAGAGAAGCTGATCGAGAGAGAGAGAGAAGCTGATCGAGAGAGAGAGAAGCTGATCGAGAGAAGCTGAGAGAGAAGCTGATCGAGAGAGAAGCTGAGAGAGAAGCTGATCTGATCGAGAGAGAGAAAGCTGATCGAGAGAGAGAAGCTGATCGAGAGAGAGAGAGAAGCTGATCGAGAGAGCTGAGAGAGAAAGCTGATCGAGAGAGAAGCTGATCGAGAGAGAGAGAAGAAAGCTGATCGAGAGAGAAGCTGAGAGAGAAGCTGATCGAGAGAGAAGAGAAGCTGATCGAGAAGCTGATCGAGAGAGAGAGAGAAGCTGATCGAGAGAGAGAAAGCTGAGAAGCTGAGAGAAGCTGATCGAGAGAGAAGCTGATCGAGAGAGAGAGAAGCTGATCGAGAGTGAAGCTGATCGAGAGAGAAGCTGATCAAGAAGCTGATCGAGAGAAAGCTGATCAGAGAAAGCTGATCGAGAAAGCTGAGAGAGAAGCTGATCGAGAGAGAGAAGCTGATCGAGAGAGAAGCTGATCGAGAGAAGCTGATCGAGAGAAA
>NW_025761239.1:0-2889 GCF_021184085.1 Oncorhynchus gorbuscha
ACGAGATCTCAGTCTTTTCACTCTATGGTTCCTATAGAGAACTAGCTATCCCAGCTAGGCGATTTAACTATGGTTCCTATAGAGAACTAGCTATCCCAGCTAGGCTATTTAACTATGGTTCCTATAGAGAACTAGCTATCCCAGCTAGGCTATTTAACTATGGTTCCTATAGAGAACTAGCTATCCCAGCTAGGCGATTTAACTATGGTTCCTATAGAGAACTAGCTATCCCAGCTAGGCGATTTAACTATGGTTCCTATAGAGAACTAGCTATCCCAGCTAGGCTATTTAACTATGGTTCCTATAGAGTACTAGCTATCCCAGCTAGGCTATTTATAAGTGTGTATGTATATGTATGTATGTATGTACAGTATGTATGTATGTATGTATGTATGTATGTATGTATGTATGTATGTATGTATGTATGTATGTATGTATGTATGTATGTATGTACAGTATATATGTACAGTATGTATGTATGTATGTACAGTATGTATGTATGTATGTACAGTATGTATGTACAGTATGTATGTATGTATGTATGTATGTATGTATGTATGTATGTATGTATGTATGTATGTATGTATGTATGTATGTATGTATGTATGTATGTATGTATGTATGTATGTATGTGTGTATGTGTGTGTGTGTGTATGTATGTATGTATGTATGTATGTATGTATGTATGTATGTATGTATGTATGTATGTATGTATGTATGTATGTATGTATGTATGTATGTATGTATGTATGTATGTATGTACAGTATGTATGTATGTACAGTATGTATGTATGTACAGTATGTATGTATGTATGTATGTACAGTATGTATGTATGTATGTATGTATGTATGTATGTATGTATGTATGTATGTATGTATGTATGTATGTATGTATGTATGTATGTACAGTATGTAAAGTATGTATGTATATGTATGTATGTATGTACAGTATGTATGTATGTATGTATGTATGTATGTATGTATGTATGTATGTATGTATGTATGTATGTATGTATGTATGTATGTATGTACAGTATGTATGTATGTATATATGTTTGTATGTACAGTATGTGAGTGTGTATAATTTTTTGATTTGTTAAAAAAGTTTGAAATATCCAATAAATGTCGTTCCACTTCATGATTGTGTCCCACTTGCTGTTGATTCTTCACAAAAAAATACAGTTTTATATCTTTATGTTTGAAGCCTGAAATGTGGCAAAAGGTCGCAAAGTTCAAGGGGGCCGAATACTTTCGCAAGGCACTGTGTATATATATATATACATATACACACACACAACAGCTGACCAGGGACGCTGGCGTGCAGCAGGGTGGAACTTAACGTGGCAGATAGAAATTCATTAGAAATGACATGATTGGAGCTGATATGATTGGAGCTGATATGATTAGAGCTGATATGATTGGAGCTGATATGATTGGAGCAGACATGATTGGAGCTGACATGATTGGAGCTGACATGATTGGAGCTGACATGATTGGAGCTGATATGATTGGAGCTGATATGATTGGAGCTGACATGATTGGAGCTGACATGATTGGAGCTGATATGATTGGAGCTGACATGATTGGAGCTGACATGATTGGAGCTGATATGATTGGAGCTGACATGATTGGAGCTGACATGATTGGAGCTGATATGATTGGAGCTGACATGATTGAAGCTGATATGATTGGAGCTGACATGATTGAAGCTGATATGATTGGAGCTGATATGATTGGAGCTGATATGATTGAAGCTGACATGATTGAAGCTGACATGATTGGAGATGATATGATTGGAGCTGATATGATTGAAGCTGATGTGACTGTTCTACACTGTATATATCTATATGACTGAATTACAACCCTGGTCATAGCAGTATAATCTATAACCCTCATCTACAACAAGAGGACAGTACTAGATATAGTCGTTTCAGAACTATAAAATGACTGTAAAATGACCTCTGGCTTAAACGCCTTGAGTCTTTAAATTAATTTACAGAAGTGATGGAGGACAGGCTTGTTTCTGATGTCTGGTTGGTAGAAGTGATGGAGGACAGGCTTGTGTCTGATGTCTGGTTGGTAGAAGTGATGGAGGACAGGCTTGTTTCTGATGTCTGGTTGGTAGAAGTGATGGAGGACAGGCTTGTTTCTGATGTCTGGTTGGTAGAAGTGATGGAGGACAGGCTTGTTTCTGATGTCTGGTTGGTAGAAGTGATGGAGGACAGGCTTGTTTCTGATGTCTGGTTGGTAGAAGTGATGGAGGACAGGCTTGTTTTTGATGTCTGGTTGGTAGAAGTGATGGAGGACAGGCTTGTTTCTGATGTCTGGTTGGTAGAAGTGATGGAGGACAGGCTTGTTTCTGATGTCTGGTTGGTAGAAGTGATGGAGGACAGACAGGCTTGTTTCTGATGTCTGGTTGGTAGAAGTGATGGAGGACAGACAGGCTTGTTTCTGATGTCTGGTTGGTAGAAGTGATGGAGGACAGACAGGCTTGTTTCTGATGTCTGGTTGGTAGAAGTGATGGAGGACAGGCTTGTTTCTGATGTCTGGTTGGTAGAAGTGATGGAGGACAGGCTTGTTTCTGATGTCTGGTTGGTAGAGGTGATGGAGGACAGGCTTGTTTCTGATGTCTGGTTGATGTGTTGGAGTAGTTGCAT
Source organism: Oncorhynchus gorbuscha (assembly GCF_021184085.1). Lineage (NCBI taxonomy): Eukaryota > Metazoa > Chordata > Actinopteri > Salmoniformes > Salmonidae > Oncorhynchus > Oncorhynchus gorbuscha. The sequence continues at coordinate 2,658 of NW_025761239.1, forward strand.
GTTTTTTTTTTTTTTTTTTTGTGCTGAGCCTTTTAATAATGTATACAGAAAGCATCTGTCAGACTGACTGACTCTACACCAGAGAGACAGACTGACAGACTCTACACCAGAGAGACAGACTGACTGACTCTACACCAGAGAGACAGACTGACTGACTCTACACCAGAGAGACAGACTGACTGACTGACTCTACACCAGAGAGACAGACTGACTGACTCTACACCAGAGAGAC
>NW_025761240.1:0-2888 GCF_021184085.1 Oncorhynchus gorbuscha
CAGACATGGGGAACTGTGTTCTCTTGTCCCGTGCACTGTAGCCAGCAGCTCATAGACACAGACATGGGGAACTGTGTTCTCTTGTCCCGTGCACTGTAGCCAGCAGCTCATAGACACAGACATGGGGAACATGGGGCACTGTAGCCAGCAGCTCATAGACACAGACATGGGGAACTGTGTCTCTTGTCCCGTGCACTGTAGCCAGCAGCTCATAGACACAGACATGGGGAACTGTGTTCTCTTGTCCCGTGCACTGTAGCCAGCAGCTCATAGACACAGACATGGGGAACTGTGTTCTCTTGTCCCGTGCACTGTAGCCAGCAGCTCATAGACACAGACATGGGGAACTGTGTTCTCTTGTCCCGTGCACTGTAGCCAGCAGCTCATAGACACAGACATGGGGAACTGTGTTCTCTTGTCCCGTGCACTGTAGCCAGCAGCTCATAGACACAGACATGGGGAACTGTGTTCTCTTGTCCCGTGCACTGTAGCCAGCAGCTCATAGACACAGACATGGGGAACTGTGTTCTCTTGTCCCGTGCACTGTAGCCAGCAGCTCATAGACACAGACATGGGGAACTGTGTTCTCTTGTCCCGTGCACTGTAGCCAGCAGCTCATAGACACAGACATGGGGAACTGTGTGTCCCGTGCACTAGCCAGCAGCTTGTCCCTTGTGCACTGTAGCCAGCAGCTCATAGACACAGACATGGGGAACTGTGTTCTCTTGTCCGTGCACTGTAGCCAGCAGCTCATAGACACAGACATGGGGAACTGTGTTCTCTTGTCCCGTGCACTGTAGCCAGCAGCTCATAGACACAGACATGGGGAACTGTGTTCTCTTGTCCCGTGCACTGTAGCCAGCAGCTCATAGACACAGACATGGGGAACTGTGTTCTCTTGTCCCGTGCACTGTAGCCAGCAGCTCATAGACACAGACATGGGGAACTGTGTTCTCTTGTCCCGTGCACTGTAGCCAGCAGCTCATAGACACAGACATGGGGAGCACTAGACACAGACATGGGGAACTGTGTTCTCTTGTCCCGTGCACTGTAGCCAGCAGCTCATAGACACAGACATGGGGAACATCATAGACACAGACATGGGGAACTGTGTTCTCTTGTCCCGTGCACTGTAGCCAGCAGCTCATAGACACAGACATGGGGAACTGTGTTCTCTTGTCCCGTGCACTGTAGCCAGCAGCTCATAGACACAGACATGGGGAACTGTGTTCTCTTGTCCCGTGCACTGTAGCCAGCAGCTCATAGACACAGACATGGGGAACTGTGTTCTCTTGTCCCGTGCACTGTAGCCAGCAGCTCATAGACACAGACATGGGGAACTGTGTTCTCTTGTCCCGTGCACTGTAGCCAGCAGCTCATAGACACAGACATGGGGAACTGTGTTCTCTTGTCCCGTGCACTGTAGCCAGCAGCTCATAGACACAGACATGGGGAACTGTGTTCTCTTGTCCCGTGCACTGTAGCCAGCAGCTCATAGACACAGACATGGGGAACTTGTGTGCACTTAGCCAGCAGCTAGACACAGACATGGGGAACTGTGTTCTCTTGTCCCGTGCACTGTAGCCAGCAGCTCATAGACACAGACATGGGGAACTGTGTTCTCTTGTCCCGTGCACTGTAGCCAGCAGCTCATGGGGAAGACAGCAGCTCATAGACACAGACATGGGGAACTGTGTTCTCTTGTCCCGTGCACTGTAGCCAGCAGCTCATAGACACAGACATGGGGAACTGTGTTCTCTTGTCCCGTGCACTGTAGCCAGCAGCTCATAGACACAGACATGGGGAACTGTGTTCTCTTGTCCCGTGCACTGTAGCCAGCAGCTCATAGACACAGACATGGGGAACTGTGTTCTCTTGTCCCGTGCACTGTAGCCAGCAGCTCATAGACACAGACATGGGGAACTGTGTTCTCTTGTCCCGTGCACTGTAGCCAGCAGCTCATAGACACAGACATGGGGAACTGTGTTCTCTTGTCCCGTGCACTGTAGCCAGCAGCTCATAGACACAGACATGGGGAACTGTGTTCTCTTGTCCCGTGCACTGTAGCCAGCAGCTCATAGACACAGACATGGGGAACTGTGTTCTCTTGTCCCGTGCACTGTAGCCAGCAGCTCATAGACACAGACATGGGGAACTGTGTTCTCTTGTCCCGTGCACTGTAGCCAGCAGCTCATAGACACAGACATGGGGAACTGTGTTCTCTTGTCCCGTGCACTGTAGCCAGCAGCTCATAGACACAGACATGGGGAACTGTGTTCTTGTCCCTGCACTGTAGCCAGCAGCTCATAGACACAGACATGGGGAACTGTGTTCTCTTGTCCCTGCACTGTAGCCAGCAGCTCATAGACACAGACATGGGGAACTGTGTTCTCTTGTCCCGTGCACTGTAGCCAGCAGCTCATAGACACAGACATGGGGAACTGTGTTCTCTTGTCCCGTGCACTGTAGCCAGCAGCTCATAGACACAGACATGGGGAACTGTGTTCTCTTGTCCCGTGCACTGTAGCCAGCAGCTCATAGACACAGACATGGGGAACTGTGTTCTCTTGTCCCGTGCACTGTAGCCAGCAGCTCATAGACACAGACATGGGGAACTGTGTTCTCTTGTCCCGTGCACTGTAGCCAGCAGCTCATAGACACAGACATGGGGAACTGTGTTCTCTTGTCCCGTGCACTAGACACAGACCTGTGTTCTCTTGTCCCGTGCACTGTAGCCAGCAGCTCATAGACACAGACATGGGGAACTGTGTTCTCTTGTCCCGTGCACTGTAGCCAGCAGCTCATAGACACAGACATGGGGAACTGTGTTCTCTTGTCCCGTGCACTGTAGCCAGCAGCTCATAGACACAGACATGGGGAACTGTGTT
>NW_025761241.1:0-2888 GCF_021184085.1 Oncorhynchus gorbuscha
ATATCACATTGATTGATCACAGGGATATCACATTGATTGAATCACAGGGATATCACATTGATGGAATCACAGGGATATCACATTGATTGAATCACAGGGATATCACATTGATTGGAATCGACATTGGATATCACATTGATTGAATCACAGGGATATCACATTGATTGAATCACAGGGATATCACATTGATTGAATCACAGGGATATCACATTGATTGAATCACAGGGATATCACATTGATTGAATCACAGGGATATCACATTGATTGAATCACAGGGATAGCACATTGATATCACATTGATGGAATCACAGGGATATCACATTGATTGAATCACAGGGATATCACATTGATTGAATCACAGGGATAGCACATTGATATCACATTGATTGAATCACAGGGATATCACATTGATTGAATCACAGGGATATCACATTGATATCACATTGATTGAATCACAGGGATATCACATTGATGGAATCACAGGGATATCACATTGATTGAATCACAGGGATATCACATTGATTGAATCACAGGGATATCACATTGATTGAATCACAGGGATATCACATTGATTGAATCACAGGGATATCACATTGATTGAATCACAGGGATATCACATTGATTGAATCACAGGGATATCACATTGATTGAATCACAGGGATATCACATTGATTGAATCACAGGGATATCACATTGATTGAATCACAGGGATATCACATTGATTGAATCACAGGGATATCACATTGATTGAATCACAGGGATATCACATTGATTGAATCACAGGGATATCACATTGATTGAATCACAGGGATATCACATTGATATCACATTGATGGAATCACAGGGATATCACATTGATTGAATCACAGGGATATCACATTGATTGAATCACAGGGATATCACATTGATTGAATCACAGGGATATCACATTGATTGAATCACAGGGATATCACATTGATTGAATCACAGGGATATCACATTGATTGAATCACAGGGATATCACATTGATTGAATCACAGGGATATCACATTGATTGAATCACAGGGATATCACATTGATTGAATCACAGGGATATCACATTGATTGAATCACAGGGATATCACATTGATTGAATCACAGGGATATCACATTGATTGAATCACAGGGATATCACATTGATTGAATCACAGGGATATCACATTGATTGAATCACAGGGATATCACATTGATTGAATCACAGGGATATCACATTGATTGAATCACAGGGATATCACATTGATTGAATCACAGGGATATCACATTGATTGAATCACAGGGATATCACATTGATTGAATCACAGGATATCACATTGATTGAATCACAGGGATATCACATTGATTGAATCACAGGGATATCACATTGATTGAATCACAGGATATCACATTGATTGAATCACAGGGATATCACATTGATTGAATCACAGGGATATCACATTGATTGAATCACAGGGATATCACATTGATTGAATCACTAGGGATATCACATTGATTGAATCACAGGGATATCACATTGATTGAATCACAGGGATATCACATTGATTGAATCACAGGGATATCACATTGATTGAATCACAGGGATATCACATTGATTGAATCACAGGGATATCACATTGATTGAATCACAGGGATATCACATTGATTGAATCACAGGGATATCACATTGATTGAATCACAGGGATATCACATTGATTGAATCACAGGATATCACATTGATTGAATCACAGGATATCACATTGATTGAATCACAGGGATATCACATTGATTGAATCACAGGGATATCACATTGATTGAATCACAGGGATATCACATTGATTGAATCACAGGGATATCACATTGATTGAATCACAGGGATATCACATTGATTGAATCACAGGGATATCACATTGATTGAATCACAGGGATATCACATTGATTGAATCACAGGGATATCACATTGATTGAATCACAGGATATCACATTGATTGAATCACAGGGATATCACATTGATTGAATCACAGGGATATCACATTGATGGAATCACAGGGATATCACATTGATTGAATCACAGGGATATCACATTGATTGAATCATCAGGGATATCACATTGATTGAATCACAGGGATATCACATTGATTGAATCACAGGGATATCACATTGATTGAATCACAGGGATATCACATTGATTGAATCACAGGGATATCACATTGATTGAATCACAGGGATATCACATTGATTGAATCACAGGGATATCACATTGATTGAATCACAGGGATATCACATTGATTGAATCACAGGGATATCACATTGATTGAATCACAGGGATATCACATTGATTGAATCACAGGGATATCACATTGATTGAATCACAGGGATATCACATTGATTGAATCACAGGGATATCACATTGATTGAATCACAGGGATATCACATTGATTGAATCACAGGGATATCACATTGATGGAATCACAGGGATATCACATTGATTGAATCACAGGGATATCACATTGATTGAATCACAGGGATATCACATTGATTGAATCACAGGGATATCACATTGATTGAATCACAGGGATATCACATTGATTGAATCACAGGGATATCACATTGATTGAATCACAGGGATATCACATTGATTGAATCACAGGGATATCACATTGATTGAATCACAGGGATATCACATTGATGGAATCACAGGGATATCACATTGATGGAATCACAGGGATATCACATTGATTGAATCACAGGGATATCACATTGATTGAATCACAGGGATATCACATTGATTGAATCACAGGGATATCACTACTGATTGAATCACAGGGATATCACATTGATTGAATCACAGGGATATCACATTGATTGAATCACAGGGATATCACATTGATTGAATC
>NW_025761242.1:0-2887 GCF_021184085.1 Oncorhynchus gorbuscha
AGGTCTACCTACACCTGTTGTATTCAGCATTTCACTATAAGGTCTACCTACACCTGTTGTATTCAGCATTTCACTATAAGGTCTCACCTACACCTGTTGTATTCAGCATTTCACTATAAGGTCTACCTACACCTGTTGTATTCAGCATTTCACTATAAGGTCTACCTACACCTGTTGTATTCAGCATTTCACTATAAGGTCTACCTACACCTGTTGTATTCAGCATTTCACTATAAGGTCTACCTACACCTGTTGTATTCAGCATTTCACTATAAGGTCTACCTACACCTGTTGTATTCAGCATTTCACTATAAGGTCTACCTACACCTGTTGTATTCAGCATTTCACTATAAGGTCTACCTACACCTGTTGTATTCAGCATTTCACTATAAGGTCTACCTACACCTGTTGTATTCAGCATTTCACTATAAGGTCTACCTACACCTGTTGTATTCAGCATTTCACTATAAGGTCTACCTACACCTGTTGTATTCAGCATTTCACTATAAGGTCTACCTACACCTGTTGTATTCAGCATTTCACTATAAGGTCTACCTACACCTGTTGTATTCAGCATTTCACCAAGGTCTACCTACACCTGTTGTATTCAGTATTTCACTATAAGGTCTACCTACACCTGTTGTATTCAGCATTTCACTATAAGGTCTACCTACACCAAGCTGTATTCAGCATTTCCTACCATAAGGTCTACCTACACCTGCTGTATTCAGTGCATTCTTACCATAAGGTCTACCTACACCTGTTGTATTCAGCATTTCACTATAAGGTCTACCTACACCTGCTGTATTCAGCATTTCACTATAAGGTCTACCTACACCCTGCTGTATTCAGCATTTCACTATAAGGTCTACCTACACCTGTTGTATTCAGCATTTCACCATAAGGTCTACCTACACCTGCTGTATTCAGCATTTCACTATAAGGTCTACCACACCTGTTGTATTCAGTGCATTTCACTATAAGGTCTACCTACACCTGTTGTATTCCAGCATTTCACTATAAGGTCTACCTACACCTGTTGTATTCAGCATTTCACTATAAGGTCTACCACACCTGTTGTATTCAGCATTTCACTATAAGGTCTACCTACACCTGTTGTATTCAGCATTTCACTATAAGGTCTACCTACACCTGTTGTATTCAGCATTTCACTATAAGGTCTACCTGTTTCTCACCTGTTGTATTCAGCATTTCCTTACCATAAGGTCTACCTACACCTGTTGTATTCAGCATTTCACTATAAGGTCTACCTACACCTGTTGTATTCAGCATTTCTGCTATAAGGTCTCTACACCTGTTGTATTCAGCATTTCACTATAAGGTCTGCCTGCACCTGTTGTATTCAGCATTTCACTGAGTCTACCTACACCTGTTGTATTCGGCATTTCACTATAAGGTCTACCTGCCTGTTGTATTCAGCATTTCTATAAGGTCTACCTACACCTATTTATATTCCAGCATTTCACTATAGGTCTACCTACACCTGTTGTATTCAGCATTTCACTATAAGGTCTACCTACACCTGTTGTATTCAGCATTTCACTATAAGGTCTACCTACACCTGTTGTATTCAGCATTTCACTATAAGGTCTACCTACACCTGTTGTATTCAGCATTTCACTATAAGGTCTACCTACACCTGTTGTATTCAGCATTTCACTATATGTCTACCTACACCTGTTGTATTCAGCATTTCACTATAAGGTCTACCTACACCTGTTGTATTCAGCATTTCACTATAAGGTCTACCTACACCTGTTGTATTCAGCATTTCACTATAAGGTCTACCTACACCTGTTGTATTCGGCGTTTCACTATAAGGTCTACCTACACTGTTGTATTCAGCATTTCACTATAAGGTCTACCTACACCTGTTGTATTCAGCATTTCACTATAAGGTCTACCTACACCTGTTGTATTCAGCATTTCACTATAAGGTCTACCTACACCTGTTGTATTCAGCATTTCACTATAAGGTCTACCTACACCTGTTGTATTCAGCATTTCACTATAAGGTCTACCTACACCTGTTGTATTCAGCATTTCACTATAAGGTCTACCTACACCTGTTGTATTCAGCATTTCACTTTATATGTCTACCTACACCTGTTGTATTCAGCATTTCACTATAAGGTCTACCTACACCTGTTGTATTCAGCATTTCACTATAAGGTCTACCTACACCTGTATTCAGCATTTCACTATAAGGTCTACCTACACCTGTTGTATTCAGCATTTCACTATAAGGTCTACCTGCACCTGTTGTATTCAGCATTTCACTATGGATCTACCTACACCTGTTTGTATTCAGCATTTCACTATAAGGCTCACCTACACCTGTTGTATTCAGCATTTTACTATAAGGTCTACCTACACCTGTTGTGTTCGGCATTTCACTATAAGGTCTGCCTACACCTGTTGTATTCGGCGTTTCACTATAAGATCACTTTCACCTATTTATATTAGTTTCACTATAAGGTCTACCTACACCTGTTGTATTCAGCATTTCACTATAAGGTCTACCTACACCTGTTGTATTCAGCATTTCACTATAAGGTCTACCTACACCTGTTGTATTCAGCATTTCACTATAAGGTCTACCTACACCTGTTGTATTCAGCATTTCACCTATAAGGTCTACCTACACCTGTTGTATTCAGCATTTCACTATAAGGTCTACCTACACCTGTTGTATTCAGCATTTCACTATAAGGTCTACCTACACCTGTTGTATTCAGCATTTCACCTATAAGGTCTACCTACACCTGTTGTATTCAGCATTTCACTATAAGGTCTTACCTACACCTGTTGTATTCAGCATTTCACTATAAGGTCTACCTACACCTGTTGTATTCAGCATTTCACT
>NW_025761243.1:0-2887 GCF_021184085.1 Oncorhynchus gorbuscha
TCTCTCTGTCTCTCGTCTCTATCTCTCTGTCTCTCTGTTCTCTGTCTCTCTCATCTGTGTCTCTCTCTATCTGTGTCTCTCTCATCTGTGTCTCTCTCTATCTGTGTCTCTCTCTCTCTGTGTCTCTCTCTGTCTCTCTCTATCTGTGTCTCTCTCTCTCTCTCTGTCTCTCTCTGTCTCTCTCTATCTGTGTCTCTCTCTGTCTCTCTCTGTCTCTCTCTGTCTCTCTCTATCTGTGTCTCTCATCTGTGCTCTCTCTATCTGTGCTCTCTCTCTCTGTCTCTCTCTCTATCTGTGTCTCTCTCTATCTGTGTCTCTCTCTATCTGTGTCTCTCTCTCTCTCGTCTCTCTCTATCTGTGTCTCTCTCTCTATCTGTGTCTCTCTCTATCTGTGTCTCCTCTATCTGTGTCTCTCTCTGCATCTGTGTCTCTCTCTATCTGTGTCTCTCTATCTGTGTCTCTCTCATCTGTGTCTCTCTCTATCTGTGTCTCTCTCTCTCTCTCTCTCTCTCTATCTGTGTCTCTCTATCTGTGTCTCTCTCTATCTGTGTCTCTCTCTATCTGTGTCTCTCTCTATCTGTGTCTCTCTATCTGTGTCTCTCTCTATCTGTGTCTCTCTCTATCTGTGTCTCTCTCTCTGTCTCTCTCTATCTGTGTCTCTCTATCTGTGTCTCTCTCTATCTGTGTCTTCTCTATCTGTGTCTCTCTCTCTGTCTCTCTCTATCTGTGTCTCTCTCTATCTGTGTCTCTCTCTCTGTCTCTCTCTGTCTCTCTCTGTCTCTCTCTCTGTGTCTCTCTCTATCTGTGTCTCTCTCTATCTGTGCTCTCTCTCTCTCTGTGTCTCTCTCTATCTGTGTCTCTCTCTCTCGGTCTTCTCTATCTGTGTCTCTCTCTATCTGTGTCTCTCTCTGTCTCTCTCTATTTGTGTCTCTATCTGTGTCTCTCTCTATCTGTGTCTCTCTCTATCTGTGTCTCTCTCTCTCTATCTGTGTCTCTCTCTATCTGTGTCTCTCTCTATCTCTGTCTCTCTCTATCTGTGACTCTCTCTATCTGTGTCTCTCTATCTGTGTCTCTCTATCTGTGTCTCTCTCTCTCTGTGTCTCTCTCTGTCTCTCTCTATTTGTGTCTCTATCTGTGTCTCTCTATCTGTGTCTCTCTCTATCTGTGTCTCTCTCTATCTGTGTCTCTATCTGTGTCTCTCTCTCTCATCTGTGTCTCTCTCTATCTGTGTCTCTCTCTATCTGTGCTCTATCTTGTCTCTATCTGTGTCTCTCTCTATCTGTGTCTCTCATCTGTTCTCTCTCTATCTGTGTCTCTCTCTATCTGTGTCTCTCTCTATCTGTGTCTCTCTCTATCTGTGTCTCTCTCTATCTGTGTCTCTCTCTATCTGTGTCTCTCTCTATCTGTGTCTCTCTCTATCTGTGTCTCTCTCTATCTGTGTCTCTCTCTATCTGTGTCTCTCTCTGCTTTCATCATCTCCTTTGTAACTTGTCATATCTTCTTCTCCCTCATTTTATTTTTCTCCTGTTTCACTCCCTCACTTCTCTCTCTCCTCTTTCTCTCTCTTTTATTCTCCCTTCTGTCTTGTCATCTCTTTCATCCGTCCCTTAATCTGCAATGGGTGTTTGTTTTGCCTTGTGTAATTAATGCTACTACTTAAGTAATGGAGTGTAATGGCGTGTAATTACACTAATCAATATACTGTTAATGCTATGCCAGGGCTTGTTGCTATGATATACACAGTTTACTTAGAAGAGCTTTGTTTCTAAAGTAGAGACCACAGCAACTGCTTTCCACTGAGGAAAATAACCTTGTCCTGTCCTCTCCAGTCTCATTGATTTGTAGCTAGCTGTGGCTAAAGTTAGCTGAAGTTTGTAGGGGACCATGGATTACGGTTTATCCTGGCCCATATATTTCCAGGCTGTATCACAACCGGCCGTGATTGGGAGTCCCATAGGGCGGCGCACAATTGGCCCAGCGTCATCCGGGGTTGGCCGGTGTAGGCCGTCATTGTAAATAAGAATTTGTTCTTACCTGACTTGCCTAGTTAAATAAAATAAAAAAATATTAATTTCAGGGTAAGGAATCCTCTAACATCAAGTTGTAAAATCTGTGTAACACTTTGTGACATCTGCTGATGTTAAGAGGCTTTATAAATAAACTTGATTGATTGATAAAATCCTGAACTTCCTCTTTAATACAGATGATGCATAATCCCACACATTACAATTGCTACTCTACTACCGCTCGTTGTAGTCTTTGTCGGTGACCCCTCCAACAGCCACAGTGATCCTACCCCCACCTCTAGTCTAATACACACCAGACCAGATACCATATGAATAGGAGCGAGACCTCTGCTTTGGCCGAAAGGCCTTTTCCACGGCCCATAAAGAAGGTTGGTGCTCTTTTTACAGTGGTGTTTGATTTGTGATATACTGCAGCATCTGGGATGTGATGTTACTAGTTTAACGTATATAATTGAGTGTTTCTTCCAGCTACTAACAAAGAAGCACATGTTACGGGGAAGGCAGAGAGGTCGCAATGAGGTTCTGTTCTACCTGGGTAGTGGTGTGTGTGCGTGCGTCGGCCGTCGGTCAATGTGTGTATGTACACAATCATATCTACCAATATGTGCTTGAGTCTAGCCTGCTAGCTACTGGGAAAGAGACTACCACATACTTAGTCTAGCCTGCTAGCTACTGGGGAAGAGACTACCTACTGATACTTAGTCTAGCCTGCTAGCTACTGGGAAGAGATTACCACATACTTGAGTCTAGCCTGCTAGCTACTGGGAAGAGATTACCACGTACTTAGTCTAGCCTGCGAGCTACTGGGAAGAGACTACCACATACTCAGTCTAGCCTGCTAGCTACTGGGAAGAGACTAC
>NW_025761244.1:0-2887 GCF_021184085.1 Oncorhynchus gorbuscha
TGAATATGTCTCATGGATGAGGCCCAACAGTACTGAATATGTCTCATGGATGAGGTCAACAGTACTGAATATGTCTCTAGGATGCAGGTCTAACAGTACTGAATATGTCTCATGGATGAGGTCTAACAGTAATGAATATGTCTCTAGGATGAGGTGTAACAGTACTGAATATGTCTCATGGATGAGGTCAACAGTACTGAATATGTCTCTAGGACGAGGTGTAACAGTACTGAACATGTCTTTAGGACGAGGTCTAACAGTACTGAATATGTCTTTAGGACGAGGTCTAACAGTACTGAATATGTCTCATGGATGAGGTCTAACAGTACTGAATATGTCTCATGGACGAGGTCTAACAGTACTGAATATGTCTCATGGATGAGGTCTAACAGTAATGAATATGTCTCTTGGACGAGGTCTAACAGTACTGAATATGTCTCATGGGTGAGGTCAACAGTACTGAATATGTCTCTAGGACGAGGTCTAACAGTACTGAACATGTCTTTAGGACGAGGTCTAACAGTACTGAATATGTCTCTAGGATGAGGTGTAACAGTACTGAATATGTCTCATGGATGAGGTCAACAGTACTGAATATGTCTCATGGGATGGGGTCTAACAGTACTGAATATGTCTCATGGATGAGGTCTAACAGTACTGAATATGTCTCTAGGAAGAGGTGTAACAGTACTGAATATGTCTCATGGATGAGGTCAACAGTACTGAATATGTCTCATGGGATGGGGTCTAACAGTACTGAATATGTCTCATGGATGAGGTCTAACAGTACTGAATATGTCTCATGGATGAGGTCTAACAGTACTGAATATGTCTCATGGATGAGGTCAACAGTACGAATATGTCTCTATGACGAGGTCTAACAGTACTGAATATGTCTCATGGATGAGGTCTAACAGTAATGAATATGTCTCTAGGATGAGGTGTAACAGTACTGAATATGTCTCATGGATGAGGTCAACAGTACTGAATATGTCTCATGGATGAGGTCTAACAGTACTGAATATGTCTCATGGATGAGGTCTAACAGTACTGAATATGTCTCATGGATGAGGTCAACAGTACTGAATATGTCTCTATGACGAGGTCTAACAGTACTGAATATGTCTCATGGATGAGGTCTAACAGTACTGAATATGTCTCTAGGATGAGGTGTAACAGTACTGAATATGTCTCATGGATGAGGTCAACAGTACTGAATATGTCTCTATGACGAGGTCTAACAGTACTGAATATGTCTCTAGGATGAGGTGTAACAGTACTGAATATGTCTCATGGATGAGGTCAACAGTAGTGAATATGTCTCTAGGACGAGGTCTAACAGTACTGAATATGTCTTTAGGACGAGGTCTAACAGTACTGAATATGTCTCTTGGACGAGGTCTAACAGTACTGAATATGTCTCATGGATGAGGTCAACAGTACTGAATATGTCTCATGGATGAGGTCTAATAGCACTGAATATGTCTCTAGGACGAGGGTCTAGCAATTACTGAATATGCTCTAGGACGAGGTGTAACAGTAGATATATCTCATGGATGAGGTCTAACAGTACTGAATATGTCTCATGAATTGAGATACAACATTACTGAATATGTCTCATAGGACGGGGTGTAACAGTACTGAATATCTCTAGGATGAGGTGTAGCAGTGCCAGATATGTCATGGATGAGGTCCAAACAGTACTGAATATATATCATGAATTGGGAGTCAACAGTACTGAATATAATACTCTAGAATGGTCCTAGCAGTACTGAATATAGCTCTCATGGATGAGGTCCTAACAGTAATGAATATGTATCTACGGATGGGGGTGCTTAGTACTGAATATGTCTCATGGATGAGGTCAACAGTACTGAACATGTAAATTTAGGTACTGAACGCTTTAGGAGGTCTAACAGTACTGAATATGTCTTTAGGATGAGGTCTAACATTACTGAATATATCTCATGGATGAGGTCTAACAGTACTGAATATGTCTCTATGGACGAGGTCTAACAGTACTGAATATGTCTCTAGGATGAGGTGTAACAGTACTGAATATGTCTCATGGATGAGGTCAACAGTACTGAATATGTCTCATGGGATGGGGTCTAACAGTACTGAATATGTCTCATGGATGAGGTCTAACAGTACTGAATATGTCTCATGGATGAGGTCTAACAGTACTGAATATGTCTCATGGATGAGGTCAACAGTACTGAATATGTCTCTATGACGAGGTCTAACAGTACTGAATATGTCTCATGGATGAGGTCTAACAGTAATGAATATGTCTCTAGGATGAGGTGTAACAGTACTGAATATGTCTCATGGATGAGGTCAACAGTAGTGAATATGTCTCTAGGACGAGGTCTAACAGTACTGAATATGTCTTTAGGACGAGTTCTAACAGTAATGAATATGTCTCTTGGATGAGGTCTAACAGTACTGAATATGTCTCATGGGTGAGGTCAACAGTACTGAATATGTCTCTAGGACGAGGTCTAACAGTACTGAACATGTCTCATGGATGAGGTCTAACAGTAATGAATATGTCTCTTGGACGAGGTCTAACAGTACTGAATATGTCTCATGGGTGAGGTCAACAGTACTGAATATGTCTCTTGGACGAGGTCTAACAGTACTGAATATGTCTCATGGGTGAGGTCAACAGTACTGAATATGTCTCTAGGACGAGGTCTAACAGTACTGAACATGTCTTTAGGACGAGGTCTAACAGTACTGAATATGTCTCTAGGATGAGGTGTAACAGTACTGAATATGTCTCATGGATGAGGTCAACAGTACTGAATATGTCTCATGGGATGGGGTCTAACAGTACTGAATATGTCTCATGGATGAGGTCTAACAGTACTGAATATGTCTC
>NW_025761245.1:0-2885 GCF_021184085.1 Oncorhynchus gorbuscha
GAGAGAATCTCATCTTTGACCACTGTGGAGTCCCTCCAGAAAACGAGCGAGCAGCGCCGGTCTGCTCCAGTCACTAGAGGCAGCAAGAGCAATAAACTCTATAGAGTAATCCGCAGGATCGATCACCTTGGCACAGGGAAGCCAGGACCCCAGAAGCCTCCCCACCAAAAACTGAACGGTCAAAAACCCGAATCATCTCCTTTAAAGTTCTGGTACTGTTAGAAACAATCAGCCCTTGCCTCCCAGATAGCTGTGCCCTACCCACCTGCCAGTAAGGAGTGAAATGACGTAGTTAAACTCCGAGCTCTCTCTAGAGTATGTGTTGGGTGAGAGAGAACACAATCTCACACTGGGTGAGAAAGGAGCGGCACTCAGTGGGCTGCCCGAGTAGCAAGGTGGGTTATTAACCCTAGGTTCTGAGGCTCGGCAGGCCAGGAAGTAACAGGTGGTACGAGACGAAGACTGGAACTGTCCAGAGAGGTCGGAAACCTGAGCGGCCAGGTTCTCCACGGCATGGCGAGCAGCAGATACTCCTGCTCGTGTCTGCCGAGCATGGCTCCTGGATCTCGAATGGCAGTGTTACGAGCTGCCTGTAGTCAGCGGTCCATTCCTCGGTCGGATCCTTCTGCCGTGCGGGTGAATGAGGACCCAAAAGCGATCAAGAAACAGAGTATTTAATCCAGAATAAACTTTACAAAACAAAAAGCATAATACTACACGTAAAGACAAGAACAGACTGGAGACTTGATCGAGAACTGCAGGTTGCCTCGAAGGCACTTGAACCTAGCAGACTCAGACACCTGCTCACCACGCAGCGTCTGAGGGAAAACACGACACGACAGGGCAAAACATTGACACAGCACGGTGAATTATAAATGAGGATCCGACAGGGCAGGGACGGGAAACAAGGAGTGAAATAGGGCACTCTAATCAGGGAAAAGGATCGGGAACAGGTGTGGAAGACTAAATGATGATTAGGGGAATAGGAACAGCTGGGAGCAGGAACGGAACGATAGAGAAGAGAGAGCGAGAGAGTGAGAGAGGAGGGGAGAGAGAGGGATAGAAAGAGGGAAAGAACCTAATAAGACCAGCAGAGGGAAACGAATAGAATGGGAAGCACAGGGACAAGACAAGATAATAAATGACAAAACATGACAGCTATGCTAGGCTATCGGTAAACTTACACAAATGCTTGTCTAGCTTTGGCTGTAAAGCATATTTTGAAAATCTGAGATGACAGGGTGATTACCAAAAGGCTACAATGAGTCTCAATATATTTCATTTGTGATTTTCATGAATAGGAATATTTTCTAGGGATATTTATGTCTGTTGCGTTATGATAATTATTGTCAGGCAATGATTACGCTCCCGCATGTGGGATGGGGACTCAGTGGAGGTTTTAAACAATCTGATGGCCTTGAGACAGAAGCTGTTTTTCAATATCTCTGTCCCAGCTCTGTACTGACCTCACCTTCTGGATGGAAGCAGGATGAACAGGTAGTGTCTCGGGTGGTTATTGCCCTTGATGATCTTTTTTGCCTTCCAGTGACATTGGGTGTTGTAGGTCTCCTGGAGGGCTGGTAGCTTGCCCCCGGTGATGCGTTGTGCAGACCGCACCACCCTCTGGAGAGCCCTAAGGTTGTGGGCAGTGCAGTTGCCGTACAAGGTGTTGATACAGCCCAACAGGATGCTCTCAATTCTGCACCTGTACATGTTAGTGAGGGTTTTCGGTGACAAACCACATTTTTTCAGCCTCCTGAGGTTAAAGAGGCGCTGTTGCGTGGATCATTTCAGTTTACACCAAGGAGGGGGAGCTATCTCCCTTAGCTATTTCCTGAAATCCACGATCATCTCTTTTGTTTTGCTGACATTGAGTGAGAGGCTATTTTCCTGACACCACACTCCGAGTGCCTTCACCTCCCCCCTGTAGGCTGTCTCGTTGTTGTTGGTAATCCAGCCTACCACTGTAGTGTTGTCTGCAAACTTGAGTTTGCAATGCAGTCGTTCGTGAACAGGGAGTACAGGAGAGGGCTGAGAACGCACCCTTGTGGGGACCCAGTATAGAAGATCAGCAGAGTGGAGATGTTGTTCAATCAATCAGTCAAATTTATTTATAAAGCCCTTCTTACATCAGCTGATGCACAGAAACCCAGCCTAAAAGCCCAAACAGCAAGCAATGCAGGCGTAGAAGCACGGTGGCTAGGAAAAGGGTGGCCAGTCCTCTTCTGGCTGTGCCGGGTGGAGATTATAACAGAACAAGGCCTAGATTTTCAAATGTTCATAGATGACCAGCAGGATCAGATAATAATAATCACAGTGGTTGTAGAGGGTACAGGTCAGAACCTCAGGAGTAAATGTCAGTTGGCATGTCCGGTGAACAGGTCAGTGTTCCATAGCCACAGGCAGAACAGTTGAAACTGGAGCAGCAGCACGACCAGGTGGACTGGGGTCAGCAAGGAGTCATCAGGCCAGGTAGTCCTGAGGCATGGTCCTAGGGCTCAGGTTTGAGAGAAAGAGAGAGATAGAGAGAGAGAACAAGAGAGAGAGAGAATTACAGAGAGCATACTTAAATTCACACTGGACACCGGATAAGACAGGAGAAATACTCCAGATATAACAGACCGACCCTAGCCCCCCCGACTCATAAACTATTGCAGCATATATACTGGAGGCTGAAACGGGAGGGGTCAGGAGACACTGTGGCCCCGGACAGGGCCAAACAGGCAGGATGTAAAACCACCCACTTTGCCAAAGCGAGCCCCCACACCACTAGAGGGATATCTTCAACCACCAACCTACAATCCTGGGACAAGCCCGAGTATAGCCCACGATGATCTCCCCCACGGCACCTTGCGACATCCCGGACAGGAAGATCACGTCAGTGA
>NW_025761246.1:0-2884 GCF_021184085.1 Oncorhynchus gorbuscha
TTTCCTCTCCTCTCTCTGTATCCTCTCTCTTTCCTCTCCTCTCTCTGTATCCTCCTTTCCTCCTCTTTCCTCTCCTCTCTCTGTATCCTCCTCTTTCCTTTCTCTCCTCTCTCTGTATCCTCCTCTTTCCTCTCCTCTCTCTGTATCCTCCTCTTTCCTCCTCTTTCCTCGCCTCTCTCTGTATCCTCCTCTTTCCTCCTCTTTTCTCTCCTCTCTCCTGTATCCTCCTCTTTCCTCTCTCTCTCTCTGTATCCTCCTCTTTCCTCCTCTTTCCTCTCCTCTCTCTGTATCCTCCTCTTTCCTCTCCTCTCTCTGTATCCTCCTCTTTCCTCTCCTCTCTCTGTCCTCCTCTTTCCTCTCTTTCCTCTCCTCTCTCCGTATCCTCCTCTTTCCTCTCCTCTCTCTGTATCCTTATCTTTCCTCCTCTTTCCTCTCCTCTCTCTGTATCCTCCCTCTTTCCTCCTCTTTTCTCTCTCTCCTCTCTGTATCCTCCTCTTTCCTCTCCTCTCTCTGTATCCTCCTCTTTCCTCCTCTTTCCTCTCCTCTCTCTGTATCCTCCTCTTTCCTCCTCTTTCTCTCCTCTCTCTGTATCCTCCTCTTTTATCTCCTCTCTCTGTATCCTCCTCTTTCCTCTCTTCTCTCTGTATCCTCCTCTTTCCTCCTCTTTCCTCTCCTCTCTCTGTATCCTCCTCTTTCCTCTCCTCTCTCTGTATCCTCCTCTTTCCTCCTCTTTTCTCTCCTCTCTCTGTATCCTCCTCTTTCCTCTCTTCTCTCTGTATCCTTATCTTTCCTCCTCTTTCCTCTCCTCTCTCTGTATCCTCCTCTTTCCTCCTCTTTTCTCTCCTCTCTCTGTATCCTCCTCTTTCCTCTCTTCTCTCTGTATCCTTATCTTTCCTCCTCTTTCCTCTCCTCTCTCTGTATCCTCCTCTTTCCTCCTCTTTTCTCTCCTCTCTCTGTATCCTCCTCTTTCCTCTCCTCTCTCTGTATCCTTATCTTTCCTCCTCTTTCCTCTCCTCTCTCTGTATCCTCCTCTTTCCTCCTCTTTCCTCTCCTCTCTCTGTATCCTCCTCTTTCCTCCTCTTTTCTCTCCTCTCTCTGTATCCTCCTCTTTCCTCTCCTCTCTCTGTATCCTCCTCTTTCCTCCTCTTCTCTCTCTCTCTCTGTATCCTCCTCTTTCCTCCTCTTTTCTCTCCTCTCTCTGTATCCTCCTCTTTCCTCTCCTCTCTCTGTATCCTCCTCTTTCCTCCTCTTTTCTCTCCTCTCTCTGTATCCTCCTCTTTCCTCTCCTCTCTCTGTATCCTCCTCTTTCCTCCTCTTTTCTCTCCTCTCTCTGTATCCTCCTCTTTCCTCCTCTTTCCTCTCCTCTCTCTGTATCCTCCTCTTTCCTCCTCTTTTCTCTCCTCTCTCTGTATCCTCCTCTTTCCTCTCCTCTCTCTGTATCCTCCTCTTTCCTCCTCTCTTTCTCTCTCCTCTCTCTGTATCCTCCTCTTTCCTCTCTTCTCTCTGTATCCTTATCTTTCCTCCTCTTTCCTCTCCTCTCTCTGTATCCTCCTCTTTCCTCCTCTTTCCTCTCCTCTCTCTGTATCCTCCTCTTTCCTCCTCTTTTCTCTCCTCTCTCTGTATCCTCCTCTTTCCTCTCCTCTCTCTGTATCCTCCTCTTTCCTCCTCTTTCCTCTCCTCTCTCTGTATCCTCCTCTTTCCTCCTCTTTTCTCTCCTCTCTCTGTATCCTCCTCTTTCCTCTCCTCTCTCTGTATCCTCCTCTTTCCTCCTCTTTCCTCTCCTCTCTCTGTATCCTCCTCTTTCCTCCTCTTTTCTCTCCTCTCTCTGTATCCTCCTCTTTCCTCTCCTCTCTCTGTATCCTCCTCTTTCCTCCTCTTTCCTCTCCTCTCTCTGTATCCTCCTCTTTCCTCTCTTCTCTCTGTATCCTTATCTTTCCTCCTCTTTCCTCTCCTCTCTCTGTATCCTCCTCTTTCCTCTCCTCTCTCTGTATCCTCCTCTTTCCTCCTCTTTTCTCTCCTCTCTCTGTATCCTCCTCTTTCCTCTCCTCTCTCTGTATCCTCCTCTTTCCTCCTCTTTCCTCTCCTCTCTCTGTATCCTCCTCTTTCCTCCTCTTTTCTCTCCTCTCTCTGTATCCTCCTCTTTCCTCTCCTCTCTCTGTATCCTCTCTCTGTATCCTCCTCTTTCCTCTCCTCTCTCTGTATCCTCCTCTTTCCTCCTCTTTCTCTCCTCCTCTCTCTGTATCCTCCTCTTTCCTCCTCTTCTCTCGTATCCTCTCTCTTATCCTCCTCTTTCCTCTCCTCTCTCTGTATCCTCCTCTTTCCTCCTCTTTTCTCTCCTCTCTCTGTATCCTCCTCTTTCCTCCTCTTTTCTCTCCTCTCTCTGTATCCTCCTCTTTCCTCTCCTCTCTCTGTATCCTCCTCTTTCCTCCTCTTTTCTCTCCTCTCTCTGTATCCTCCTCTTTCCTCTCCTCTCTCTGTATCCTCCTCTTTCCTCCTCTTTTCTCTCCTCTCTCTGTATCCTCCTCTTTCCTCTCTTCTCTCTGTATCCTTATCTTTCCTCCTCTTTCCTCTCCTCTCTCTGTATCCTCCTCTTTCTCTCTCTTCTCTCTGTATCCTCCTCTTTCCTCCTCTTTTCTCTCCTCTCCTCTGTATCCTCCTCTTTCCTCTCCTCTCTCTGTATCCTTATCTTTCCTCCTCTTTCTCTCCTCTCTCTGTATCCTCCTCTTTCATCTCCTCTCTCTGTATCCTCCTCTTTCCTCCTCTTTTCTCTCCTCTCTCTGTATCCTCCTCTTTCCTCTCTTCTCTCTGTATCTTATCTTTCCTCCTCTTTCCTCTCTTCTCTCTGTATCCTCCTCTTTCCTCCTCTTTTCTCTCCTCTCTCTGT
>NW_025761247.1:0-2882 GCF_021184085.1 Oncorhynchus gorbuscha
AATAGCATCTGCCCAACACGTGTATGTGACTTACAGCATTACATTAGATTGTTAGATGTTACTGCACTGTCGGAGCTAGAAGCACAAACATTACGCTACATCCGGAATAGCATCTGCCCAACACGTGTATGTGACCAATAGCATTACATTAGATTGTTAGATGTTACTGCACTGTCGGAGCTAGAAGCACAAACATTACGCTACATCCGGAATAGCATCTGCCCAACACGTGTATGTGACCAATAGCATTACATTAGATTGTTAGATGTTACTGCACTGTCGGAGCTAGAAGCACAAACATTACGCTACATCCGGAATAGCATCTGCCCAACACGTGTATGTGACCAATAGCATTACATTAGATTGTTAGATGTTACTGCACTGTCGGAGCTAGAAGCACAAACATTACGCTACATCCGGAATAGCATCTGCCCAACACGTGTATGTGACCAATAGCATTACATTAGATTGTTAGATGTTACTGCACTGTCGGAGCTAGAAGCACAAACATTACGCTACATCCGGAATAGCATCTGCCCAACACGTGTATGTGACCAATAGCATTACATTAGATTGTTAGATGTTACTGCACTGTCGGAGCTAGAAGCACAAACATTACGCTACATCCGGAATAGCATCTGCCCAACACGTGTATGTGACCAATAGCATTACATTAGATTGTTAGATGTTACTGCACTGTCGGAGCTAGAAGCACAAACATTACGCTACATCCGGAATAGCATCTGCCCAACACGTATGTGACCACAGCATTACATTAGATTGTTAGATGTTACTGCACTGTCGAGCTAGAAGCACAAACATTACGTTTACATCCGGAATAGCATCTGCCCAACACGTATGTGACCAATAGCATTACATTAGATTGTTAGATGTTACTGCACTGTCGGAGTTAGAAGACAAACATTACGCTACATCCGGAATAGCATCTGCCCAACACGGTATGTGACCACAGCATTACATTAGATTGTTAGATGTTACTGCACTGTCGGAGCTAGAAGCACAAACATTACGCTACATCCGGAATAGCATCTGCCCAACACGTATGTGACCACAGCATTACATTAGATTGTTAGATGTTACTGCACTGTCGGAGCTAGAAGCACAAAACATTACGCTACATCCGGAATAGCATCTGCCCAACACGTGTATGTGACCAATAGCATTACATTAGATTGTTAGATGTTACTGCACTGTCGGAGCTAGAAGCACAAACATTACGCTACATCCGAATAGCATCTGCCCAACACGTGTATGTGACCAATAGCATTACATTAGATTGTTAGATGTTACTGCACTGTCGGAGCTAGAAGCACAAACATTACGCTACATCCGGAATAGCATCTGCCCAACACGTATGTGACCAACAGCATTACATTAGATTGTTAGATGTTACTGCACTGTCGGAGCTAGAAGCACAAACATTACGCTACATCCGGAATAGCATCTGCCCAACACGTGTATGTGACCAATAGCATTACATTAGATTGTTAGATGTTACTGCACTGTCGGAGCTAGAAGCACAAACATTACGCTACATCCGGAATAGCATCTGCCCAACACGTGTATGTGACCAATAGCATTACATTAGATTGTTAGATGTTACTGCACTGTCGGAGCTAGAAGCACAAACATTACGCTACATCCGAATAGCATCTGCCCAACACGTGTATGTGACCAATAGCATTACATTAGATTGTTAGATGTTACTGCACTGTCGGAGCTAGAAGCACAAACATTACGCTACATCCGGAATAGCATCTGCCCAACACGTGTATGTGACCAATAGCATTACATTAGATTGTTAGATGTTACTGCACTGTCGGAGCTAGAAGCACAAACATTACGCTTACACCCGGAATAGCATCTGCCCAACACGTGTATGTGACCACAGCATTACATTAGATTGTTAGATGTTACTGCACTGTCGGAGCTAGAAGCACAAACATTACGCTACATCCGGAATAGCATCTGCCCAACACGTGTATGTGACCAATAGCATTACATTAGATTGTTAGATGTTACTGCACTGTCGGAGCTAGAAGCACAAACATTACGCTACATCCGGAATAGCATCTGCCCAACACGTATGTGACCAATAGCATTACATTAGATTGTTAGATGTTACTGCACTGTCGGAGCTAGAAGCACAAAACATTACGCTACATCCGGAATAGCATCTGCCCAACACGTGTATGTGACCACAGCATTACATTAGATTGTTAGATGTTACTGCACTGTCGGAGCTAGAAGCACAAACATTACGCTACATCCGGAATAGCATCTGCCCAACACGTATGTGACCAATAGCATTACATTAGATTGTTAGATGTTACTGCACTGTCGGAGCTAGAAGCACAAACATTACGCTACATCCGGAATAGCATCTGCCCAAACACGTGTATGTGACCAGCATTACATTAGATTGTTAGATGTTACTGCACTGTCGGAGCTAGAAGCACAAACATTACGCTACATCCGGAATAGCATCTGCCCAACACGTGTATGTGACCAATAGCATTACATTAGATTGTTAGATGTTACTGCACTGTCGGAGCTAGAAGCACAAACATTACGTTACATCCGGAATAGCATCTGCCCAAACACGTGTAGTGTCAATCAGCATTACATTAGATTGTTAGATGTTACTGCACTGTCGGAGCTAGAAGCACATACATTACGCTACATCCGGAATAGCATCTGCCCGACTACGTGTATGTGACCAATAGCGACTACATTAGACGCGTTAGATGTTACTGCACTGTCGGAGCTAGAAAGCACAAACGATTACGCTACATCCGGAATAGCATCTGCCCAACACGCGCTGTAGGTGACCAATGGCATTACATTAGATTGTTAGATGT
>NW_025761248.1:0-2882 GCF_021184085.1 Oncorhynchus gorbuscha
GCGGCGTTTAACACTCCGTTAGGGCATTTGAGTACCGGGTTCTGCCGTTTGGTCGCCAATGCGCCCAGCTGTTTTTCAGGCATTAGTTAATGATGTTCTGAGAGACATGCTGAACATTTTGTTTTTGTCTATCTTGACGATATCCTGATTTTCTCCGTCACTCGAGATTCATGTTCCAGCACGTTCGACGTGTTCTACAGCGCCTTTTAGAGATTGTCTCTATGTAAAGGCTGAGAAGTGCTCTTTTCATGTCTCCTCCGTTACTTTTCTCGGTTCCGTTATTTCCGCTGAAGGCATTCAGATGGATTCCGCTAAGGTCCAAGCTGTCAGTGATTGGCCCGTTCAAGGTCACGTGTCGGTTGCAGCGCTTTTAGGTTTTAAGCTAATTTCTATGTCGTTTCATTCGTAATTTCGGTCAAGTTGCTGCCCCTCTCACAGCTCTTACTTCTGTCAAGCTCGTTGGGCGTTGTTTTTCGCTCGTTTCGAGTTTGTGATTTCTTACCGTCCGGGTAGCAAGAACACCAAGCCTGATGCCTTATCCCGTCTGTTTAGTTCTTCTGTGGCTTCTACTGATCTCGAGGGGATTCTTCCTTATGGGCGTGTTGTCGGGTTGACAGTCACAGGGAATTGAAAGACAGGTTAAGCAAGCACTCACGCACACTGCGTCGCCGCGGCGTCTTGTCCTAGTAACCTCCTTTTCGTTCCTGTTTCCACTCGTCTGGCTGTTCTTCAGTGGGCTCACTCTGCCAAGTTAGCTGGTCATCCCGGTGTTCGAGGCACTCTTGCGTCTATTCGCCAGCGCTTTTGGTGGCCGACTCAGGAGCGTGACACGCGCCGTTTCGTGGCTGCGTGTTCAGACTGCGCGCAGAAGAAGTCTGGTAATTTTTTTTCTGCTTCTGCTCCTGGTCTTGCTGTGTCTCAGTCTGTCCCTAGTTCTCATTTTTTTTTTAGAGTAGTACCCTAGTTTCCCTTTTTATCGTTTTTCGTTACGGTCCTGAGGAGAGGAGTTGGGTTCTTTCTCGGGACGTGCTGGACCGTTTGATCTATGATTTCCTCCGTTGCTGCCAGTGTTCCTCCTCGAGAGCGCCAGGAGCGCTCGGTGAGTGGGGGGTACTGTCATGTTTGTCATTTATTATCATGTCTTGTCCCTGTGCTCCCCATGCTATTCGTTTCCCTCTGCTGGTCTTATTTGGTTCTTTCCCTCCTATCCCTCTCTCTCCCCTCCCTCTCTCACTCTCTCGCTCTCTCTTCTCTCTATCGTTCCGTTCCTGCTCCCAGCTGTTCCTATTCCCCTAATCATCATTTAGTCTTCCCACACCTGTTCCCGATCCTTTCCCCTGATTAGAGTCCCTATTTATTCCTTTGTGATCCGTTCCTGTGCCGTCGGTTCCTTGTATTGTATTCACCATGCTGTGATTGCGTTTCGCCCTGTCCTGTCGTGTTTTTGCCGTGATTGTGTATCACCCTGTCCTGTCGTGTTTTGTGCCTTCATCAGACGCTGCGTGTGAGCAGGTGTCTCAGTCGACTACGGCCTGCGCCTACCCGAAGCGACCTGCAGTCTGTGGCCGCTTCTCCAGTTGTTTTCCCCTCTACAAATCTAGAGGATTTCTGTTATTCCGTTTTGGACTTTAATAAACTCTGTTTCTGTTAAGTCGCGTTTGGGTCCTCTTTCACCTGCATGACACTATGGATCATGGTCAGAGCTCATATAAATATACTACCATTCTCTCTGTGGATCATGGTCAGAGCTAGGGTAAATATACCACCATTCTTTCTGTGGATCATGGTCAGAGCTATTGTAAATATATTACCATCCTCTAGGTGGATCATGGTCAGAGCTAGTGTAAATATATTACCATCCTCTCTGTGGATCATGGTCAGAGCTAGTGTAAATATACTACCATCTTCTCTGTGGATCATGGTCAGAGCTAGTGTAAATATACTACCATTCTCTCTGTGGATCATGGTCACAGCTAGTATAAATATACTACCATTCTCTCTGTGGATCATGATCAGAGCTAGTGTAAATATACCACCATCCTCTCTGTGGATCATGGTCAGAGCTAGTGTAAATATATTACCATCCTCTCTGTGGTCAGAGCTAGTGTAAATATATTACCATCCTCTAGGTGGATCATGGTCAGAGCTAGTGTACATATATTACCATCCTCTAGGTGGATCATGGTCAGAGCTAGTGTAAATATATTAACATCCTCTCTGTGGATCATGGTCAGAGCTAGTGTAAATATATTACCATCCTCTCTGTGGATCATGGTCAGAGCTAGTGTAAATATATTACCATCCTCTCTGTGGTCAGAGCTAGTGTAAATATATTACCATCCTCTCTGTGAATCATGGTCAGAGCCAGTGTAAATATATTACCATCCTCTAGGTGGATCATGGTCAGAGCTAGTGTAAATATATTACCATCCTCTTGGTGGATCATGGTCAGAGCTAGTGTAAATATATTACCATCCTCTTGGTGGATCATGGTCAGAGCTAGTGTAAATATATTACCATCCTCTCTGTGGATCATGGTCAGAGCTAGTGTAAATATATTACCATCCTCTCTGTGGATCATGGTCAGAGCTAGTGTAAATATATTACCATCCTCTCTGTGGAACATGGTCAGAGCTAGTATAAATATATTACCATCCTCTAGGTGGATCATGGTCAGAGCTAGTGTAAATATACTACCATTCTCTCTGTGGATCATGGTCAGAGCTAGTGTAAATATATTACCATCCTCTCTGTGGATCATGGTCAGAGCTAGTGTAAATATATTACCATTCTCTCTGTGGATCATGGTCAGAGCTAGTATAAATATACTACCATTCTCTCTGTGGATCATGGTCAGAGCTAGTGTAAATATATTACCATCC
>NW_025761249.1:0-2881 GCF_021184085.1 Oncorhynchus gorbuscha
AACCCCAACACCTAACCCCTAGCCCTAACCCTAACCCCCAAAACTAACCCTAGCTCCTAACCCCAACCCCAAAACTAATCCCTAAAACTAACCCTCAAAACTAACCCTAGCTCCTAACCCTAACCCTAAAACTAACCCCTAGCTCCTAACCCTAACCCTAAAACTAACCCTAGCTCCTAACCCTAACCCTAAAACTAACCCTAAAACTAACCCTAGCTCCTAACCCTAAAACTAACCCTAGCTCCTAACCCTAACCCCTAAAACTAATCCTAAAACTAACCCTAGCTCCTAACCCTAACCCTAAACAACCCTAAAACTAACCCTAGCTCCTAACCCTAACCCCTAAACCTAACCCTAGCTCCTAACCCTAACCCCAAAACTAACCCTAGCTCCTAACCCTAACCCCAAAACTAACCCTAGCTCTTAACCGCAAACCTAATTCTAACACTAATTCTAACCTTAACCCCTAGAAATAGCATTTGACCTTGTGGGGACTCAACAAACTGTCCCCAGTTGGTCAAATGAGTTGACTATTCTTGTGGGGACTTCTGGTTCTTCTTCTGGTCCCCACAAGTATAGTTAAACACGTCCACACAACACACTTATGATACACCACATTCACACACACATTCACTTCACACACACACACTGGCTGGCACAGTCCTGAGTAGTGGTACTAGACAGAGAGTCAATGATCCTTGGTAGTGACAGGGTTAACAGTGGTCATGATCCAACTATCCCAGCAGTCTCTTAGTGAATAATTCAACAACAGCACTGATCTCATTTCATCAACCACAAACACACGTACACAGCCAGTGGTCACATTTGAGGAAACACACACACACATTGACACATGAGGAAACACACACACACATTGACACATGCTCCATCATAATATTACTCACACACACACACGCTGTACAGACACACACTCAAGGCAGGTTGACGTTTATTGGGATGAGTCTTGTCCTTGAGGCAGGACTGGGGGCCTCATACAGAGACACACACATCAGGCAGGCAGGCAGGCAGGCAGGCATACCAGGGCCTAGTTCTATTCTAATACCAGGGCCTAGTTCTGTTCTAATACCAGGACCTAGTTCTATTCTAATACCAGGGCCTAGTTCTGTTCTAATACCAGGGCCTAGTTCTGTTCTAATACCAGGGCCTAGTTCTGTTCTAATACCAGGGCCTAGTTCTGTTCTAATACCAGGGCCTAGTTCTGTTCTAATACCAGGGCCTAGTTCTGTTTTAATACCAGGGCATAGTTCTATTCTAATACCAGGGCCTAGTTCTGTTTTAATACCAGGGCCTAGTTCTGTTTTAATACCAGGGCATAGTTCTGTTTTAATACCAGGGCATAGTTCTATTTCTAATACCAGGACCTAGTTCTGTTTTAATACCAGGGCCTAGTTCTGTTTTAATACCAGGGCCTAGTTCTATTCTAATACCAGGACCTAGTTCTGTTTTAATACCAGGGCATAGTTCTATTCTAATACCAGGACCTAGTTCTGTTCTAATACCAGGGCCTAGTTCTGTTTTAATACCAGGGCCTAGTTCTGTTTTAATACCAGGACCTAGTTCTGTTCTAATACCAGGGCCTAGTTCTGTTCTAATACCAGGGCCTAGTTCTGTTTTAATACCAGGGCCTAGTTCGGTTTTAATACCAGGGCATAGTTCTATTCTAATACCAGGACCTAGTTCTGTTCTAATACCAGGGCCTAGTTCTGTTCTAATACCAGGGCCTAGTTCTGTTCTAATACCAGGGCCTAGTTCTGTTCTAATACCAGGGCCTAGTTCTGTTCTAATACCAGGGCCTAGTTCGGTTTTAATACCAGGGCATAGTTCTATTCTAATACCAGGGCATAGTTCTGTTCTAATACCAGGACCTAGTTCTGTTCTAATACCAGGGCCTAGTTCTGTTCTAATACCAGGGCCTAGTTCTGTTCTAATACCAGGGCCTAGTTCGGTTTTAATACCAGGGCATAGTTCTATTCTAATACCAGGACCTAGTTCTGTTCTAATACCAGGGCATAGTTATATTCTAATACCAGGACCTAGTTCTGTCTTATTACCAGGGCATAGTTCGGTTTTAATACCAGGGCATAGTTCTATTCTAATACCAGGACCTAGTTCTGTTCTAATACCAGGGCCTAGTTCTGTTCTAATACCAGGGCCTAGTTCTGTTCTAATACCAGGGCATAGTTCTGTTTTAATACCAGGGCATAGTTCTGTTTTAATACCAGGGCCTAGTTCTATTATAATACCAGGGCCTAGTTATGTTCTAATACCAGGGCCTAGTTCTATTATAATACCAGGGCCTAGTTCTGTTCTAATACCAGGGCCTAGTTCTGTTCTAATACCAGGGCCTAGTTCTATTCTAATACCAGGGCTTAATTCTGTTCTAATACCAGGGCCTAGTTCTATTCTAATACCAGGGCATAGTTCTGTTCTAATACCAGGACCTAGTTCTGTTCTAATACCAGGGCCTAGTTCTGTTCTAATACCAGGGCCTAGTTCTGTTCTAATACCAGGGCCTAGTTCTGTTCTAATACCAGGGCCTAGTTCTATTCTAATACCAGGGCCTAGTTCTGTTCTAATACCAGGGCCTAGTTCTATTCTAATACCAGGGCCTAGTTCTGTTCTATTACCAGGGCCTAGTTCTGGTTCTAATACCAGGGCCTAGTTCTATTCTAATACCAGGACCTAGTTCTGTTCTAATACCAGGGCCTAGTTCTGTTCTAATACCAGGGCCTAGTTCTGTTCTAATACCAGGGCATAGTTCTGTTTTAATACCAGGGCATAGTTCTGTTTTAATACCAGGGCCTAGTTCTATTATAATACCAGGGCCTAGTTCATGTTCTAATACCAGGGCCTAGTTCTA
>NW_025761250.1:0-2881 GCF_021184085.1 Oncorhynchus gorbuscha
TGTTAAGCAGTGGTTAAGTCTGTCAGTATTAGTGTTACAGTGGTTAAGTCTCGTCATATGTTTTACTGTCAGTATTAGTTCTACAGAGGTTAAGTCTCTGTCAGTATTAGTGTTCCATGGTTAAGTCTCTGTCAGTATTAGTGTTACAGTGGTTAAGTCTCTGTCAGTATTAGTGTTACAGTGTGTTACAGTGGTTAAGTCTCTGTCAGTATTAGTGTTACAGTGGTTAAGTCTCTGTCAGTATTAGTGTTACAGTGGTTAAGTCTCACTGTCAGTATTAGTGTTACAGTGGTTAAGTCTCTGTCAGTATTAGTGTTACAGTGGTTAAGTCTCTGTCAGTATTAGTGTTACAGTGGTTAAGTCTCTGTCAGTATTAGTGTTACAGTGGTTAAGTCTCTGTCAGTATTAGTGTTACAGTGGTTAAGTCTCTGTCGGTATTAGTGTTACAGTGGTTAAGTCTCTGTCAGTATTAGTGTGTTACAGTGGTTAAGTCTCTGTCAGTATTAGTGTTACAGTGGTTAAGTCTCTGTCAGTATTAGTGTTACAGTGGTTAAGTCTCTGTCAGTATTAGTGTTACAGTGGTTAAGTCTCTGTCAGTATTAGTGTTCCATTGTTACAGTGGTTAAGTCTCTGTCAGTATTAGTGTTACAGTGGTTAAGTCTCTGTCAGTATTAGTGTTACAGTGGTTAAGTCTCTGTCAGTATTAGTGTTACAGTGGTTAAGTCTCTGTCAGTATTAGTGTTACAGTGGTTAAGCTCTGTCAGTATTAGTGTTACAGTGGTTAAGTCTCTGTCAGTATTAGTGTTACAGTGTTCAGTGGTTAAGTCTCTGTCAGTATTAGTGTTACAGTGGTTAAGTCTCTGTCAGTATTAGTGTTACAGTGGTTAAGTCTCTGTCAGTATTAGTGTTACAGTGGTTAAGTCTCTGTCAGTATTAGTGTTACAGTGGTTAAGTCTCTGTCAGTATTAGTGTTACAGTGGTTAAGTCTCTGTCAGTATTAGTGTTACAGTGGTTAAGTCTCTGTCAGTATTAGTGTTACAGTGGTTAAGTCTCTGTCAGTATTAGTGTTACAGTGGTTAAGTCTCTGTCAGTATTAGTGTTACAGTGGTTAAGTCTCTGTCAGTATTAGTGTTACAGTGGTTAAGTCTCTGTCAGTATTAGTGTTACAGTGGTTAAGTCTCTGTCAGTATTAGTGTTACAGTGGTTAAGTCTCTGTCAGTATTAGTGTTACAGTGGTTAAGTCTCTGTCAGTATTAGTGTTACAGTGGTTAAGTCTCTGTCAGTATTAGTGTTACAGTGGTTAAGTCTCTGTCAGTATTAGTGTTACAGTGGTTAAGTCTCTGTCAGTATTAGTGTTACAGTGGTTAAGTCTCTGTCAGTATTAGTGTTACAGTGGTTAAGTCTGTCAGTATTAGTGTTACAGTGGTTAAGTCTCTGTCAGTATTAGTGTTACAGTGGTTAAGTCTCTGTCAGTATTAGTGTTACAGTGGTTAAGTCTCTGTCAGTATTAGTGTTACAGTGGTTAAGTCTCTGTCAGTATTAGTGTTACAGTGGTTAAGTCTCTGTCAGTATTAGTGTTACAGTGGTTAAGTCTCTGTCAGTATTAGTGTTACAGTGGTTAAGTCTCTGTCAGTATTAGTGTTACAGTGGTTAAGTCTCTGTCAGTATTAGTGTTACAGTGGTTAAGTCTCTGTCAGTATTAGTGTTACAGTGGTTAAGTCTCTGTCAGTATTAGTGTTACAGTGGTTAAGTCTCTGTCAGTATTAGTGTTACAGTGGTTAAGTCTCTGTCAGTATTAGTGTTACAGTGGTTAAGTCTGTCAGTATTAGTGTTACAGTGGTTAAGTCTCTGTCAGTATTAGTGTTACAGTGGTTAAGTCTCTGTCAGTATTAGTGTTACAGGGTTAAGTCTGAGTCTGTCAGTATTAGTGTTACAGTGGTTAAGTCTCTGTCAGTATTAGTGTTACAGTGGTTAAGTCTCTGTCAGTATTAGTGTTACAGTGGTTAAGTCTCTGTCAGTATTAGTGTTACAGTGGTTAAGTCTCTGTCAGTATTAGTGTTACAGTGGTTAAGTCTCTGTCAGTATTAGTGTTACAGTGGTTAAGTCTCTGTCAGTATTAGTGTTACAGTGGTTAAGTCTCTGTCAGTATTAGTGTTACAGTGGTTAAGTCTCTGTCAGTATTAGTGTTACAGTGGTTAAGTCTCTGTCAGTATTAGTGTTACAGTGGTTAAGT
Organism: Oncorhynchus gorbuscha; assembly: GCF_021184085.1. Taxonomy (NCBI): domain Eukaryota; kingdom Metazoa; phylum Chordata; class Actinopteri; order Salmoniformes; family Salmonidae; genus Oncorhynchus; species Oncorhynchus gorbuscha. Next base: position 2,234 of record NW_025761250.1, read on the forward strand.
CTCTGTCAGTATTAGTGTTACAGTGGTTAAGTCTCTGTCAGTATTAGTGTTACAGTGGTTAAGTCTCTGTCAGTATTAGTGTTACAGTGGTTAAGTCTCTGTCAGTATTAGTGTTACAGTGGTTAAGTCTCTGTCAGTATTAGTGTTACAGTGGTTAAGTCTCTGTCAGTATTAGTGTTACAGAGGTTAAGTCTGTCAGTATTAGTGTTACAGTAAGAGGTCAAGTCTCGTGTCAGTATTAGTGTTACAGAGTGGGTTAAGTCTGTCAGTATTAGTGTTACAGTGGTTAAGTCTCTGTCAGTATTAGTGTTACAGTGGTTAAGTCTCTGTCAGTATTAGTGTTACAGTGGTTAAGTCTCTGTCAGTATTAGTGTTACAGTGGTTAAGTCTCTGTCAGTATTAGTGTTACAGTGGTTAAGTCTCGTCAGTATTAGTGTTACAGTGGTTAAGTCTCTGTCAGTATTAGTGTTACAGTGGTTAAGTCTCTGTCAGTATTAGTGTTACAGTGGTTAAGTCTCTGTCAGTACTAGTGGTACAGTGGTTAAGTCTCTGTCAGTATTAGTGTCACAGTGGTTAAGTCTCTGTCAGTATTAGTGTTACAGTGGTTAAGTCTCTGTCAGTATTAGTGTTACAGAGGTTAAGTCTGTC
>NW_025761251.1:0-2880 GCF_021184085.1 Oncorhynchus gorbuscha
TCTCATGATGCTTTAGTGTTTTCCTGCATGCATAGTACATTCTCTACCACTCTTGTCAGCTGACGAGATAGTTAGTGTAGCTCTATGCAAAACCCGTTAGACATTGTATGTAGCACATATTGATTGGTCAAGTTCCCCCACAGTTAATAACACTGTCTTGCAACACTGCCAACCCACTACAAACCCAACGATCATGCTATCTCTTCCCCTTGTTGTCTTACATACACACGGTCTTGAATTAACTTTGCATGCAATTGGCCCATTGTCATCCCAGTACTACCACCAGCATTAAACTGGAGCGTTTAGGCTTCACATTTGTAACATCAAAGTGTAAACCATCAAACCTTCTTGTTACAATACATAGAGGAATAAATCATCCAATACATGAATGATAATCGCAGTTCTCAATGTTCTTTTTGTGTCTTTGTCAGTGTTAGATGTTGTTGCTGAAGAAAAAAAAACTACAAGATATTATTTCAATATTATCAAATTAATAGAGCAGATTAGATTTCTACGTTTTTTTTTAAAACAGTTTATTAGCAGAAAGATGTTCCTTATATTTAAATAAGTCATTCTTCCTCTCTACATGTGAGAGTTGGATCTGTTGAGAACCACTGTGTCAATGAATTGGTGCCAAACTCTAAGAAGCTTGAGGCACAGCACTTCCTGTGTGAAACTTCCAAATCACTGCAGAAAGATCTAATTATCTTAATCCCTTCTTGTATTGGAATGAAAATTTGCTCGCTGATCCACAGCTTTTTTTCAAACGGACACCACTATGAGATGCAAAAGGAAAGTTGTATGTTTGATGTAATGTACACAAGGGCAAACTAAAATATAGTTGGTGATGAATATTACCAAATGTAGATGTATGCAGATATGAACCAGCCACTTAAGACGCAACTAAGTCTGTCTGTATGAACCCCAGCAGTTCACAACGAGTAGGCAGAGAGAGGTATTGTAAAGTGAATGTAGGAATAATTATATACAACTATATCTATTAAATAGTATATTCATCCGGTAAATAGAAACCAAATGATGTACACTACCCCTTATAATAGATAGTAAAGTAGTTGGTTAGAAACAAATCTCGCTTACTATAAGAGGGCGTCAATTGAGCTTTGATAATAATAAAAACAAAACAAAAACACGCAATTACTCAATACAATAAAATGATGAATGTTGTTTTATGCAAATTGCAAATTCCAATTAACATACCTAATAGCGCCTAAGAAAAATAATACATTTTACTTTTAAGTTTTGTCAAAACACATGGCAACAACCAAGGAGAAGCACATGCAAATACCAAGCCACACGTAACCAACCACAGATAGTTAAGCCTCTAGCAAGGAGCTTGAAGAAGTACAGGAAGTACAATTGCAAATAGGAAGAAACAGGAAGCATCTGCCTTCCTCTCGGACCACCAGGTTGATTACCAGGGTTTTGGTAACCGAGTGCGGGTAGGAATCAAACTCAAACTGTCGGAACACCACTGCATTGCTGGGGTGCCTGTAATGTTTCATTGTGACGTTGAGGATACTGATGGAAAGTTCTGCAGGTCTTTACTTCCATTCCACCAGGCGACCCCGCCAAGGTCCCCTCCAGCTCCCCTGGGGTGCCCATCAAACAGGTAGATCTAAGGGCAACATAGCAGGCATGCAGGCACACACACACACACACATTAATCGTTGATAGCTAACTTTGCCTCATAGTTCAAAGTACTTGTAGACCATACCCAGCCTGACCAGGAAAACCTCCATGCCCTAGTTATGGGCAATCATTCCCGGTCAGGTCACATGGTCAGGAAAATGGTTGGTCCTATCATCAGGTGAAATAATTGTAATGAAATTGAAGAAGGTGGTGTTTGTGCGAATGGATGTTAGATGGAGGAGACCTACAGGGATGGGTTCGTCGTCAGGTGAGATGTAGTACCAGTCAACGCGTGTCTCTGCACTGACCTCCTCTCTCTTCATACAAGAGATGCAGGTCAGTTTCATTACAGGTTCTCCAACGACTGCCTCTGTTTCGAGGGCACATCCACACATACTGGCCTGCTCACCTGCACTGGAGATCGTAACACACAGAGCGGCATCACACGAGCACCACACGGTAGCATGTACAGTACACATCACCCAGAGATACATAATCGTGTGTGTGTGTGTGCTTTTGTGTGAGAGAGGCAGGTTAGTGTTTTGTGTCATGAATATTGTTCTGGGGGCATCTCTGCAGAGTGGTCACTAGTTGGCACAGCCACAAAGTCATACAATCGATTTTAAACCCAACCCTAACCTTGGATGAGCTCCCTGTAGTGCCAGTCAGACTGGCATAATGCAGTACCATAAATACCGCTGTTCTCAAATCTCAACTCACTCACCACATAATACACCCTCACACCCTGGACCAAAATAAATGTCACACTAGACTGACAACTGTGGACACGTGCAGTGAAGTAACATCATCCACCCCACTACACAAGGGCTGAATCCCAAACAGCACCATATTTCATATATAGTGCACTACTTTTGACCAGGGCCCAGGTCAAAAGTAGTGCACTATATAGGGAATAGGGTGCCATTTGGGACACAGAAAAACCCAGTCAAACCCAGCCAGGCTGCTATATTGATTGAGGGATGAAAATATGTGGTTTTCTGCATGGAGTCTTTGTGTGACTGACTGATGAAACATAGGGTTAGTATTATGTAACCCAGAGCCCCAGGCTTTCTGTCAACATCGATCACATCTCCAGCTCATTTTGAAGGGTCATACATGCAGGCACATGGAAACCGGGACAGTCACAGTAGTGAAAGTGACACAGAAACGTACTGGGAAAGCGGTCCAAGTAGAAACCTACTCTAAATGATACAAAAATGTGTCTGTAGC
>NW_025761252.1:0-2880 GCF_021184085.1 Oncorhynchus gorbuscha
AATTTATTTATATAGCCCTTCGTACATCAGCTGATATCTCAAAGTGCTGTACAGAAACCCAGCCTAAAACCCCAAACAGCAAACAATGCAGGTGTAAAAGCACGGTGGCTAGGAAAAACTCCTAGCCACCGTGAGACAGACAGAGAGAGGGGTGGAGACAGATGGAAAGAAAGAGAGAGAGAGGGGTGGAGACAGACGGGGAGAGAGAGGGGTGGAGACAGACGGGGAGAGAGAGGGGTGGAGACAGACGGGGAGAGAGAGGGGTGGAGACAGATGGAGAGAGAGAGGGGTGGAGACAGACGGGGAGAGAGAGGGGTGGAGACAGACGGGGAGAGAGAGGGGTGGAGACAGATGGAAAGAAAGAAAGAGAGAGAGGTGGAGACAGATGGAGAGAGAGAGGGGTGGAGACAGACGGGGAGAGAGAGGGGTGGAGACAGAAGGGGAGAGAGAGGGGTGGAGACAGATGGAGAGAGAGAGGGGTGGAGACAGACACAGTCAGAGAGCAGGAGAGAGGATTCATAGAGAGAGAGGGGAGAAAGAGAAAGTGAAATAGACAGAGCAAGAGGGCTGATTTTCCCATTGTTATCCTCAGCAGCTGTCATCTCCTCATTACAGGAACAAAATCACCTTGGCCTGGCTGGCCGGCAGTGGACAGGTGAGAGGAAGGTGCTGCGGGAGGCTGCGGGAGGTACTGGGAGGGTAGAGAGAGATACTGGGAGGGTAGAGAGAGGTACTGGGGAGGGTAGAGAGAGGTACTGGGAGGGTAGAGAGAGGTACTGGGAGGGTAGAGAGAGGTACTGGGAGGGTAGAGGGAGGGTAGACAGAGGTACTGGGAGGGTAGAGAGAGGTAGAGAGATGGTAGAGAGAGGTACTGGGAGGGTAGAGAGAGGTACTGGGAGGGTAGTGAGAGGTACTGGGAGGGTAGAGAGAGATACTGGGAGGGTAGAGAGAGGTACTGGGAGGGTAGAGAGAGGTACTGGGAGGGTAGAGAGAGGTACTGGGAGGGTAGAGGGAGGGTAGGGGGAGGGTAGAGGGAGGGTAGAGGGAGGTACTGGGAGGGTAGACAGAGGTACTGGGAGGGTAGAGGGAGGTACTGGGAGGGTAGATAGAGGTAGAGAGATGGTAGAGAGAGGTACTGGGAGGGTAGAGAGAGGTACTGGGAGGGTAGAGAGAGGGTAGACAGAGGTACTGGGAGGATAGAGGGAGGGTAGAGAGAGGTACTGGGAGGGTTAAGAGAGGGTAGACAGAGGTACTGGGAGGGTAGGGAGAGGTACTGGGAGGGTAGAAAGAGGTAGAGAGATGGTAGAGAGAGGTACTGGGAGGGTAGAGAGAGGTACTGGGAGGGTAGAGGGAGGTACTGGGAGGGTAGAGAGAGGGTAGAGAGAGGTACTGGGAGGGTAGAGGGAGGTACTGGGAGGGTAGAGGGAGGTACTGGGAGGGTAGAGGGAGGGTAGACAGAGGTACTGGGAGGGTAGAGGGAGAGTAGAGAGAGGTACTGGGAGGGTAGAGAGAGGTTCTGGGAGGGAAGAGGGAGGGTAGAGAGAGGTACTGGGAGGGTAGAGGGAGGTACTGGGAGGGTAGAGGGAGGTACTGGGAGGGTAGAGAGAGGTACTGGGAGGGTAGAGAGAGGGACTGGGAGGGTAGAGAGAAGAACTGGGAGGGTAGAGGGAGGTACTGGGAGAGGTCGAGGGGGGTAATGGGAGGGTAGAGAGTTACTGGGAGGGTAGAGGGAGGTACTGGGATGGTAGAGAGAGGTACTGGGAGGGTAGAAGGAGGTACTGGTAGGGTAGAGTGAAGTACTGGGAGGGTAGAGGGAGGGTAGAGAGAGGTACTGGGAGGGTAGGGGGAGGTACTGGGAGGGTAGAGGGAGGGTACGGAGAGGTACTGGGAGGGTAGAGGGAGGTACTGGGATGGTAGAGAGAGGTACTGGGAGGGTAGAAGGAGGTACTGGTAGGGTAGAGTGAAGTACTGGGAGGGTAGAGGGAGGGTAGAGAGAGGTACTGGGAGGGTAGGGGGAGGTACTGGGAGGGTAGAGGGAGGGTACGGAGAGGTACTGGGAGGGTAGAGGGAGGTACTGGGAGGGTAGAGGGAGGGTAGGGGGAGGTAATGGGAGGGTAGAGGGAGGTACTGGGAGGGTAGAGGGAGGTACTGGGAGGGTAGAGGGAGGGTAGAGCGAGGTACTGGGAGGGTAGAGGGAGGTAGTGAGAGGGTAGAGAGAGGGTAGAGGGAGGAACTGGGAGGGTAGAGCGAGCTAGTGGGAGGGTAGAGGGAGGGTAGAGGGAGGAACTGGGAGGGTAGAGGGAGGTACTGGGAGGGTCCCACCTTCCGGAGACACCTGAAACCCCACCTCTTTAAGGAATACCTAGGATAGGATAAGTAATCGCTCTCACCCCCCTTTAAGATTTAGATGCACTATTGTAAAGTGACTGTTCCACTGGATGTCATAAGGTGAATGCACCAATTAGTAAGTCGCTCTGGATAAGAGTGTCTGCTAAATGACTTAAATGTAAATGTAATGTAATGGTAGAGGGAGGTAGTGGGAGGGTAGAGGGAGGGTAGAGGGAGGAACTGGGAGGGTAGAGGGAGGTACTGGGAGGGTAGAGGGAGGTACTGGGAGGGTAGAGGAGGGTAAAGAGAGGTACTGGGAGGGTAGAGGGAGGTACTGGGAGGGTAGAGAGAGGTACTGGGAGGGTAGAGGGAGGGTAGAGAGAGGTACTGGGAGGGTAGAGGGAGGGTAGAGAGAGGTACTGGGAGGGTAGAGGGAGGTACTGGGAGGGTAGAGAGAGGTACTGGGAGGGTAGAGGGAGGGTAGAGAGAGATACTGGGAGGGTAGAGGGAGGGTAGAGGGAGGTACTGGGAGGGTAGAGGGAGGTACTGGAG
>NW_025761253.1:0-2879 GCF_021184085.1 Oncorhynchus gorbuscha
CGATAGCTGTAGCTAATGTCAACAACTCATCAACTACTGTATTTTCTCAAACATCAACGATAGCTGTAGCTAATGTCTGATCAACTACTGTATTTCTCAAACATCATAAACGATAGCTGAAGCTAATGTCAACAACTGATCAACTACTGTATTTCTCAAACATCACATAGCTGTAGCTAATGTCAACAACTCATCAACTACTGTATTTCTCAAACATCATAAACGATAGCTGTAGCATCAACAACTGATCAACTACTGTATTTCTCAAACATCATGATAGCTGTAGCTAATGTCAACAACTGATCAACTACTGTATTTCTCAAACATCATAAACGATAGCTGTAGCTAATGTCAACAACTCATCAACTACTGTATTTCTCAAACATCATAAACGATAGCTGTAGCTAATGTCAACAACTCATCAACTACTGTATTTCTCAAACATCATAAACGATAGCTGTAGCTAATGTCAACAACTGATCAACTACTGTATTTCTCAAACATCATAAACGATAGCTGTAGCTAATGTCAACAACTGATCAACTACTGTATTTCTCAAACATCATAAACGATAGCTGTAGCTAATGTCAACAACTCATCAACTACTGTACTCAAACATCAACTAGCTGCTATTTCATCAAACATCAAACATAAACGATAGCTGTAGCTAATGTCAACAACTCATCAACTACTGTATTTCTCAAACATCATAAACAATAGCTGTAGCTAATGTCAACAACTCATCAACTACTGTATTTCTCAAACATCATAAACGATAGCTGTAGCTAATGTCAACAACTCATCAACTACTGTATTTCTCAAACATCATAAACAATAGCTGTAGCTAATGTCAACAACTGATCAACTACTGTATTTCTCAAACATCATAAACGATAGCTGTAGCTAATGTCAACAACTGATCAACTACTGTATTTCTCAAACATCATAAACGATAGCTGTAGCTAATGTCAACAACTCATCAACTACTGTATTTCAAACATCATAAACGATAGCTGTAGCTAATGTCAACAACTCATCAACTACTGTATTTCTCAAACATCATAAGCGATAGCTGTAGCTAATGTCAACAACTCATCAACTACTGTATTTCTCAAACATCATAAACGATAGCTGTAGCTAATGTCAACAACTCATCAACTACTGTATTTCTCAAACATCATAAACGATAGCTGTAGCTAATGTCAACAACTCATCAACTACTGTATTTCTCAAACATCATAAACGATAGCTGTAGCTAATGTCAACAACTCATCAACTACTGTATTTCTCAAACATCATAAACAATAGCTGTAGCTAATGTCAACAACTGATCAACTACTGTATTTCTCAAACATCATAAACGATAGCTGTAGCTAATGTCAACAACTGATCAACTACTGTATTTCAAACATCATAAACGATAGCTGTAGCTAATGTCAACAACTGATCAACTACTGTATTTCTCAAACATCATATAGCTGTAGCTAATGTCAACAACTCATCAACTACTGTATTTCTCAAACATCATAAACGATAGCTGTAGCTAATGTCAACAACTCATCAACTACTGTATTTCTCAAACATCATAAACGATAGCTGTAGCTAATGTCAACAACTGATCAACTACTGTATTTCTCAAACATCATAAACGATAGCTGTAGCTAATGTCAACAACTGATCAACTACTGTATTTCTCAAACATCATAAACGATAGCTGTAGCTAATGTCAACAACTGATCAACTACTGTATTTCTCAAACATCATAAACGATAGCTGTAGCTAATGTCAACAACTGATCAACTACTGTATTTCTCAAACATCATAAGCGATAGCTGTAGCTAATGTCAACAACTCATCAACTACTGTATTTCTCAAACATCATAAACGATAGCTGTAGCTAATGTCAACAACTGATCAACTACTGTATTTCTCCAAACATCATAGCGTTTATAGCTGTAGCTAATGTCAACAACTGATCAACTACTGTATTTTCAAACATCATAAACGATAGCTGTAGCTAATGTCAACAACTCATCAACTACTGTATTTCTCAAACATCATAAACGATAGCTGTAGCTAATGTCAACAACTGATCAACTACTGTATTTCTCAAACATCATAAACGATAGCTGTAGCTAATGTCAACAACTCATCAACTACTGTATTTCTCAAACATCATAAACGATAGCTGTAGCTAATGTCAACAACTCATCAACTACTGTATTTCTCAAACATCATAAACGATAGCTGTAGCTAATGTCAACAACTCATCAACTACTGTATTTCTCAAACATCATAAACGATAGCTGTAGCTAATGCAAACAACTCATCAACTACTGTATTTCTCAAACATCATAAGCGATAGCTGTAGCTAATGTCAACAACTCATCAACTACTGTATTTCTCAAACATCATAAGCGATAGCTGTAGCTAATGCAAACAACTCATCAACTACTGTATTTCTAAAAAACATCATAAACGATAGCTGTAGCTAATGTCAACAACTCATCAACTACTGTATTTCTAAAAAACATCATAAACAATAGCCGTAGCTTGTTGGACAAGTAATTTAATTCCCAACAACTGCCTAATATACACAAATTTAACAAGTAATTTAACAATTCCCCAACAACTACCTAAGACACAAATATCTAAAGGGGTGAATGAGAATATGTACATATAAGTATATGGATGAACGATGGCCGAGCGGCATAGGCAAGGTGAAATAGATGGTATAGCTCAGTTGGTAGAGCATGGCGCTTGTAACGCCAGGGTAGTGGGTTCGATTCCCGGGACCACCCATACGTAGAATGTATGAACACATGACTGTAAGTCGCTTTGGATAAAGCGTCTGCTAAATGGCATATTATTATTATTTT
>NW_025761254.1:0-2879 GCF_021184085.1 Oncorhynchus gorbuscha
TACAAGCCTAAATGACTCACGGATTATTACTATTGACTTCTTAATGAACTGGACTGTTGAATTCCCTAAATTATGTTAATAATGAATGATATGATTTGATCTTTGGTTATGAATTTGATTGGATACATGTTATTTGTTTCCTTTGTGATGCAGCACAGACTACTCAGTAAATATACCACTTTATGGTTAAAGGAATTCCTGCCTCAGTCTCATACATTCCTCTGTCACCTGACACGTGACCACCTGTTCACATTCACTGTCAGTCATCCTACCTGTCCAGCTACCCACACAGATTCCACTAATCTTTCAGTCACCATAGCAGCACCCACCCCTAGCATGCACTCCATCAGGTATATTTCACTGGTCATCGCCAAAGCCAACACCTCCTTTGGCCGGCTTTCCTTCCAGTTCTCTCCTGCCAATGACTGGAAAGAATGCAAAAATCTGTCACGACTTCCGCCGAAGTCGGTCCCTCTCCTTGTTCGGGCGGCGTTCGGCGGTCGACGTCACCGGATTTCTAGCCATTGCCGATCCATTTTCCATGTATTTTGTCTTTGTTTTACACACCTGGTTTCAATTCCCCAATTACATGTTCATTATTCAATCCTCTGTTTTCCCCATGGTTTTTACGCGTGTTTGTTTTATGTATTTCGGTCCATTTTTGTGGGCTTGGTATTTCTACATGTATTGGATAATTTTGAGTAAAAGTACTTTTATTCATCTCTGCTGTCCTGCGCCTGACTCCTCTACACCAGCCACACTCAAACATTTTACAGAAACCCACACCCCCAAATGGAGTCAGCAGGAGCAGACAAAACCCCTTTGGCAACATCTCGGCACCGCCATGTATCGCGTGCTGCAGACGATGGACCGAAGGGAGAGAGGAGTTCTGCCTGCGCCTCCACCGGTACCACTACAACAGCCACCACCGTTCACCCCTCCTTCACCTGGTCCCAGTGGGATTCGGCTCGCGCTACTGAGGGAGTATGATGGGACAGCTGCCGGATGCCAGGGGTTCCTACTCCAGCTGGAACTCTACCTGGCAACCGTCCACCCAGCTCCTTCGGGACGTGAGAGCGTGTCCGCCCTCGTCTCCTGTCTCTCAGGGAAAGCCCTGGAGTGGGCCAAAGCCGTATGGGGGGAAGGAGAAGCATTGTTGGACCATTATACTGAGTTTTCGACTGAGGCGGGTGAACGTCTGTTCGACTTGAGGCAGGAGACGAGGAGCGCACAGAAGTTCACCTTGGACTTCGCACCCTGGCCGGCTCCGTTTGGCTCCTTGGATGTAAAGTGCTGACCATGCTGTTAACAGGGGTGGCAGGTATTCTAGTGGTTAGAGCATTGGGCCAATAATCAAAAGGTTCCTAGATCAAATCCCCGAGCAGAGAAGTTAAAAATATGTCACTCTCCCCCTGAACAAGACAGTTAACCCACTGTTCCCAGGCTGTCATTGTAAATAAGAATTTGTTCTTTACTGACTTGCTTGGTTAAATAATTTAAAAATTAACAGTGGCTCAGGTGAGCACTAATGATAATAATAGGGGGTAATAAACACACAAGTGTCTTTACTCAAAAGTGGGACAGGGTTAAACCCTAGGTATGGTATTTGCGATTAGATAGTGTTCAATGCTTTTAATCCTCAGAAATAACCCCTAATAAACTAGCTTGGTAACAAAAGGTGTTTTGGAACTGAGTTATGTCCTTTTTTCCACAACTCCCACTCTTTAGCTACTCCAGATGCCGTTGAGTTAGAGTAATCCAGGACTTCTGTGGGTGGGATTGAGGGCATGCCCTTGAGGCTCACCTGTAAGGCAGAGTATGACACCAAAAAAATCTGGTCGTATTGATGTAATTTGGTGTCATCACACTTTGGAAGAGTGTCCCAAGCTCATTGGCCCCAGAAAGTACCTCACCGTTGTCAACAAGATGTTTATGGACGACCACAGTGACACGTTGTAACAGACTTCATACAGCTGACCAAGGAGTCTATCAGTGCCATGCAGTATGTGAAATCAGAGGCCATACTACCATGGGACACTACATAAATGTCATGGTCAAAGGTACTTGTCTATTACATTTTTTCAGTACATTTTTATTATGAGTTACTCTAACCCACGGAGACTTACAATAACGACATTCAACTAAGGTGAAACAACCATGTAGCATGATCATCAGTCAATCAATTAAGCAATCAACAAACCAACCATTTAATCAATAATGTTGAATTCTAACCCAATAACAGCAGCTCCCATAGTTGATCAAAGAAAGGCCAACAATGGTGGACTGAACTGTACATATGAAACACTGGAATGATACTGTGGTCCCTTCTCCTAATACTGGAGTTACTTGAGGCAAGATCAATAACAAAGTAATACACAAAAAATGCCCTTATACATTTATACTTCGCAGGCAATCATAAATTAATGTAGATATTTTGATTTTTAAGTCTCTTGTTTATTGATGATTATATGTGTTTAACAGGTTAATCATTGAGCTGGTTTGCTAGCTGATAGCAGATAACGTCAATGCTGAACATGACCTATCAATTATAATGGAGACACCATCTACAATACAGATTCAAACCCAAAGATTTAACTGAATCGTTGTACGTACAAATACGGTGCTACGTGGCTCAAAAGACTACATCATTTGTATTCAACGGCTAACATTTACGAAAAAACGAAACGTTTTATAAACCAACTTGTATGTTGGAAGACAGGAGGGTTTGTACTACTTAAAATAATATCCGGTTTCATAGAATTTCACTGGAATAGTCAATTAATTGCTCAATGACAATGTTAAGCACACCTCTCAGGACGGTGTCTGTTAGAGGAAATGCCCATACAGGACAGGAAACCACACATAACAGTTGCACAAAC
>NW_025761255.1:0-2879 GCF_021184085.1 Oncorhynchus gorbuscha
CCTCTCTCTGTCTCCTCTCCTTCCCTGTTGTCTCTCTCTCTCTCTGTCTGTCTCCTCTCCCCTGTCGTCTCTCCTCTCCTCCCACCTCTTTTCCCTCTGTCTGTCTCCTCTTCCCTGTCGTCTCTCCTCTCCTCCCACCTCTTTTCCCTCTCTCTGTCTCTTCTCCTTCCCCCTGTCGTCTCTCCTCTCCTCCCACCTCTTTTTCCTCTGTCTCCTCTCCTTCCCCCTGTTGTCTCTCTCTCTCTCTGTCTGTCTCCTCTCCCCTGTCGTCTCTCCTCTCCTCCCACCTCTTTTCCCTCTGTCTGTCTCCTCTCCCCTGTCGTCTCTCCTCTCCTCCCACCTCTTTTCCCTCTGTCTGTCTCCTCTCCCCTGTCGTCTCTCTGTCCCTCTGTCTGTCTCCTCTCCCCTGTCGTCTCTCCTCTCCTCCCACCTCTTTTCCCTCTATCTGTCTCCTCTCCCCTGTCGTCTCTCCTCTCCTCCCACCACTTTTCCCTCTATCTGTCTCCTCTCCCCTGTCGTCTCTCCTCTCCTCCCACCACTTTTCCCTCTATCTGTCTCCTCTCCCCTGTCGTCTCTCCTCTCCTCCCACCTCTTTTCCCTCTGTCTCCTCTCCTCTCCCCTGTCGTCTCTCTCTCCCTCTGTCTCCTCTCCCCTGTCGTCTCTCCTCTCCCTCTATCTGTCTCCTCTCCCCTGTCGTCTCTCCTCTCGTCCCACCTCTTTTCCCTCTATCTGTCTCCTCTCCTCCCATCTCTTTTCCCTCTTTCTCCTTCCCCCTTGTCTCTCCCCTCCCTCTATCTGTCTCCTCTCCTCTCCCCTGTCATCTCTCCTCTCCTCCCACCTCTTTCCCCTCTATCCCTGGGTCCTTGATTAAACGACATAGAGAGGGTGGTGTGAGAGAAGGTCTAATGGGACAGACCGTTAGAACCATTATTCACACTGACCTACTGCTCCAAAGATTTCACTGGAGCATGTCTTAGATACACTGTCTGTCTGTCTGTCTGTCTGTCTGTCTGTCTGTCTGTCTGTCTGTCTGTCTGTCTGTCTGTCTGTCTGTCTGTCTGTCTGTCTGTCTGTCTGTCTGTCTGTCTGTCTGTCTGTCTGTCTGTCTGTCTGTCTGTCTGTCTGTCTGTCTGTCTGTCTGTCTGTCTGTCTGTCTGTCTGTCTGTCTGTCTGTCTAGGGTTTATGTGTGTGTGTGTAATGGTCGTTGCACCAGGGCCTTGCAGTGCTGTCTGAACGGAGCCATCACTCTCCCTCTATTCCATGACAGTAAAAGACTTCATGTTATGATAGATTGAAAGGAAATAAGGCTATCTGCATGGGCTTCAGATAGCTACCGGAACGTTCTATACTATACCCCACTAACAGTGTTTTGAGTGAAACACACACACACACACACACACACACACACACACACACACACACACACACACACACACATTATTATTACACACATTACACACACACACACACACATTACACATTACACACACACACACACACATTATTACACATTACACACACACATCACCCCAGGGTGTGGAAAGTGAAAAAGTGGGAACGACTCCCAGGTGGACAGGAAGTGGAAGCAGACTATTGAGTGAGTGAGGTGTCAAAGGTCATGTATGCCACATGTAATTTAAGTAAACACACACACACACACACACACACACACACACACACACACACACACACACACACACACACACACACACACACACACACATTATTACACACATTACACACACACACACACACACACACACACACACACACACGCATACTATACACTCATACTTGCATGTATTTGGGGGTGGTGTTTGGGGGTGGTGTTTGAGGGTGGTGTTTGGGGGTGGTGTTTGAGGGTGGTGTTTAGGGTGGTGTTTGAGGGTGGTGTTTGAGGGTGGTGTTGGTGGTGTTTGAGGTGTGTTTGGGGGTGGTGTTTGTGGGTGATTTTGGGGATGTTATTGTGGGTAGTGTTTGAGGGTGGTGTTTGGGGGTGGTTATTGGGGGTGGTGATTGGGGGTGATGTTTGGGGTTGTTATTACATTTACATTTACATTTACATTTAAGTCATTTAGCAGACGCTCTTATCCAGAGCGACTTACAAATTGGTGCATTCACCTTATGACATCCAGTTGAACAGTCACTTTACAATAGTGCATCTAAATCTTAAAGGGGGGTGAGAAGAGTTACTTATCCTATCCTAGGTATTCTCAAAGAGGTGGGGTTTCAGGTGTCTCTCCCGGAAGGTGGTGATTGACTCCCGCTGTCCTGGCCGTGAGGGAGTTTGTTCCACCATTGGGGGCCAGAGCAGCGAACAGGGCTCCTGTTGACAGGGCTCCATGAAACAGACTGTTTCCCTCCCTGTTGACACGGCTCCATGAAACAGACTGTTTCCCTCCCTGTTGACAGGGCTCTACTGCAGAGAGGGGAGCCTACTGAGAGAGAGGAGCCTACTGCAGAGAGGGGAGCCTACTGAGAGAGGGGAGCCTACTGAGAGAGGGGAGCCTACTGCAGAGAGGGGAGCCTACTGAGAGAGGGGAGCCTACTGCAGGAGACTGAAGGTAGCAGAGTTTGTGTCTCTGAGAGACCTGTGAAATGGTGTGAGAAGAGACTCCGGCAAGGAATTCGTAACAGTTTGAATTATACTTTACAATGTTTCTCACAAAGTTTTTTTTTTTTTAGTTACAAGTTTGTGGTTTCGTACCAACTGGCGTTCTGCAACATTGTATAAGGTTTCAAAGCGGCAACGTTTTGGGTACAAATAAAGAAGAACCCTTGCTAATATTATAACACATAGCGTAGTAATGGGTTCTCATGAAATGTTTCTGGGGTTTTCAAACATACTTCAAAAATGAACAAGGTTGTGGAATGATAC
>NW_025761256.1:0-2878 GCF_021184085.1 Oncorhynchus gorbuscha
AAAACGGCGTTGAACACCCGTTAGGGCATTTTGAGTACCGGTTCTGCCGTTCGGTCTCGCCAATGCGCCAGCTGTTTTTCAGGCATTAGTTAATGATGTTCTGAGAGACATGCTGAACATCTTTGTTTTTGTCTATCTTGACGATATCCTGATTTTTTCTCCGTCACTCGAGATTCATGTTCAGCACGTTCGACGTGTTCTACAGCGCCTTTTAGAGAATTGTCTCTACGTAAAGGCTGAGAAGTGCTCTTTTCATGTCTCCTCCGTTACTTTTCTCGGTTCCGTTATTTCCGCTGAAGGCATTCAGATGGATTCCGCTAAGGTCCAAGCTGTCAGTGATTGGCCCGTTCCAAGGTCACGTGTCGAGTTGCAGCGCTTTAGGTTTCGCTAATTTCTATCGGCGTTTCATTCGTAATTTCGGTCAAGTTGCTGCTCCTCTCCACAGCTCTTACTTCTGTCAAGACGTGTTTTAAGTGGTCCGGTTCCGCCCAGGGAGCTTTTGGATCTTCTAAAAGAACGCTTTACGTCCGCTCCTATCCTCGTTACTCCTGACGTCACTAGACAATTCATTGTCGAGGTTGACGCTTCAGAGGTAGGCGTGGGAGCCATTCTATCCCAGCTTCCAGTCTGACGATAAGGTTCATCCTTGCGCTTATTTTTCTCATCGCCTGTCGCCATCTGAGCGCAACTATGATGTGGGTAACCGTGAACTGCTCGCCATCCGCTTAGCCCTAGGCGAATGGCGACAGTGGTTGAGGGGGCGACCGTTTTCCTTTTGTCGTTTGGACAGACCATAAGAACCTTGAGTACATCCGTTCTGCCAAACGACTTAATGCCCGTCAAGCTCGTTGGGCGTTGTTTTTCGCTCGTTTCGAGTTTGTGATTTCTTACCGTCCGGGTAGCAAGAACACCAAGCCTGATGCCTTATCCCGTCTGTTTAGTTCTTCTGTGGCTTCTACTGATCCCGAGGGATTCTTCCTTATGGGCGTGTTGTCGGGTTAACAGTCTGGGAATTGAAAGACAGGTTAAGCAAGCACTCACGCACACTGCGTCGCCGCGCGCTTGTCCTAGTAACCTCCTTTCGTTCCTGTTTCCACTCGTCTGGCTGTTCTTCAGTGGGCTCACTCTGCCAAGTTAGCTGGTCATCCCGGTGTTCGAGGCACTCTTGCGTCTATTCGCCAGCGCTTTGGTGGCCGACTCAGGAGCGTGACACGCGCCGTTTTTCGTGGCTGCTTGTTCGGACTGCGCGCAGACTAAGTCGGGTAACTCTCCTCCTGCCGGTCGTCTCAGACCGCTCCCCATTCCTTCTCGACCATGGTCTCACATCGCCTTAGGCTTCACTACCGGTCTGCCTTTGTCTGCGGGGAAGACTGTGAGAGCCGCCAATAAACGCAGGATTAAGAGTCCAAGGTATTGTTGCGGCCAGAGAGTGTGGCTTTCCACTCGCAACCTTCCTCTTACGACAGCTTCTCGTAAGTTGACTCCGCGGTTCATTGGTCCGTTCCGTGTCTCCCAGGTCGTCAATCCTGTCGCTGTGCGACTGCTTCTTCCGCGACATCTTCGCTCGCGTCCATCCTGTCTTCCATGTCTCCTGTGTTAAGCCCTTTCTTCGCACCCCCGTTCGTCTTCCCTCCCCCTCCCGTCCTTGTCGAGAGCGCACCTATTTACAAGGTACATAAGATCATGGACATGCGTTCGGGACGGGGTCACCAATACTTAGTGGATTGGGAGGGTTACGGTCCTGAGGAGAGGAGTTGGGTTCCGTCTCGGGACGTGCTGGACCGTTCACTCATCGATGATTTCCTCCGTTGCCGCCAGGATTCCTTCTCGAGTGCGCCAGGAGGCGCTCGGTGAGTGGGGGGTACTGTCATGTTTGTCATTTATTATCATGTCTTGTCCCTGTGCTCCCCATTCTGTTCGTTTCCTCTGCTGGTCTTATTGGGTTCTTTCCTCTTTCTATCCCTCTCTCTCCCCTCCCTCTCACTCTCTCGCTCTCTCTTCTCTCTATCGTTCCGTTCCTGCTCCCAGCTGTTCCTATTCCCCTAATCATCATTTAGTCTTCCCACACCTGTTCCCGATCCTTTCCCTGATTAGAGTCCCTATTTATTCCTTTGTGTTCCGTTCCTGTCCTGTCGGTTCCTTGTTTAGTATTCACCGTGCTGTGATTGTGTTTCGCCCTGTCCTGTCGTGTTTTTGCCTTCATCAGATGCTGCGTGTGAGCAGGTGTCTCTGTCAACTACGGCCTGCGCCTACCCGGGCGACCTGCAGTCTGTGGCCGCTTCTCTTGTTATTCCCTACAGACTAGAGTCAATTTCTTCTATATTCCATGGTGAATAACGTTTCAATTTATGGTAATATCCTCTTGCAATGAAGAGTCTTTTTTTCACCGTGCGCAGCCTTATCTTTCTCGGGCACATTCTGTAGATTGTACTCTGCATCAAAAGTGGAAATCTCACATTGCCCTGATGGAAATGAAACCCAGTCATTTTTTCATTAACTTAGTGTGCAGTACATATTCATGCATTTATATACACTTGACATGTAGATATAACACCATGTTCAGACCAGTTGAAAATAATGTACTTACGTGTAAACACTTTGGAGGACTCGGCCATTTTCCATTCAGACATCTGATGCTGCCTGTGGAACTCAGTGTCGTAAACTGTCTGCTGCACTGGTAGAGACACCTCTGTAATTACACCTTCAACATCTCTCTTTTCCTTGGTAGAAATCTCCATTAGTAATGGGAGGAGGATCAGGACAGCTTGCTAGATTAAACAGGATCATAATCCCGTACCATGTAAATACATTACAATGATACAGTACCATGATAATACAATACCATGACAATACAGTAGCATGATAATACAATACCATG
>NW_025761257.1:0-2877 GCF_021184085.1 Oncorhynchus gorbuscha
CATTACAGGAAAGACATCCTCCTCCCTCATGTGGTACCCTTCCTGCAGGCTCATCCTGACATGTCCCTCCAGCATGACAATGCCACCAGCCATACTGCTTGTTCTGTGCGTGATTTCCTGCAAGACAGGAATGTAAGTGTTCTGCCATGGCCAGCAAAGAGCCCGGATCTCAATCCCATTGAGCACATATGTGACCTGTTGGATCAGAGGGTGAGGGCTAGGGCCATTCCCTGCAGAAATGTTCGGGAACTTCGGGAACTTGCAGGTGCTCGCAGCAAGAACTGGCAAATCTGGTGCAGTCCATGAGGAGGAGATGCATGGCAGTACTCAATGCAGCTGGTGGCCACACCAGACAGTGATTGTTACTTTTGATTTTGACCCTCCCTTTGTTCAGGGACACATTATTCCATTTCTGTTAGTCACATGTCTGTGGAAATAGTTCAGTTTATATCTCAGTTGTTGAATCTTGTTATGTTCATACAAATATTTACATGTTAACTTTGCTGAAAATAAACACAGTTGACAGTGAGAGGACGTTTATTTTTTAATTTTCTGTCTCACCCATGCAGTCAATTCAACACAGTCTGTTCTATATTGCCTGACACTTACACCACCACTTGTAGAGTGTGTGTGTGTGTGTGTGTCTGTGTGTGCGTCTGTGTTTGGGTGTCTGTGATTTGTTTAAGTTTTGCTGTCTGGCAGTAAGTGCTGCTGTTTGGCAACACTTTAGTCATCGTGAGCTGTGTAACGTGCAGTTGGATGTTTAAAGTGGATTGAGATGGATGCCACGTCTGGTAATGGCACCTGTGTGAGAGTGTGTGTAGGTGTGTCGCCTTAATAAAGCAATAAACCACAGTGTATTCTAAGTATGTTTTATCTCTCCATTAAAGCTTAAAGGCTAATTTCAGCCATTTTTATCTCAATATCAAATCATTTCTGGGTAATTGTTAGGTACCTTACTAT
Organism: Oncorhynchus gorbuscha; assembly: GCF_021184085.1. Lineage (NCBI taxonomy): Eukaryota > Metazoa > Chordata > Actinopteri > Salmoniformes > Salmonidae > Oncorhynchus > Oncorhynchus gorbuscha. The sequence goes on from NW_025761257.1 coordinate 964, forward strand.
GATATTGTAATTAAAAGAGGTGAAATCGGAGGTGATTTTGTAGATTTTAAATTTTGCAGTTGGCATTAGTTAACTCAAATGCAAAGGAACACTTAAAGAGATTGAACCGGTTCTTAAGTACTTACAAATTCGAAACATATTCTACAAATTGGATGACATTGTGCACAATTGTGCAATTGTATATTAGAGTGATGTCAACCTACCAACATTACAACCAGCAATACGACTTTCCCGAAGCGGATCCTTTTTTCGGACCTCCACCCTGGACATTGGATCTAATCCCAGAGGCCGACCCAAAACAACGTCGTCGCCGTAGGAGAGGCAGACGGGGCGGCATCCTGGTCAGACTTAGAAGGCGAGCACACCCTTCACCGCTTCCGAGCATATTAGTCGCCTAGACAGCAAGGTGAACAAAACTAGGGTATCATTTGCCTTCCAGAGAGACATCAGAGATTGTAACATTCTCTGTTTCACGGAAACATGGCTCACTCAGGATACGTTGTCAGAGTCGATACAGCCACCGGGTTTCTTCAGGCATCGCGCCGACAGAAACAAACATCTCTCTGGTAAAAAGAAGGGCGGGGTGTAAGGGTTTTCTGGTGAAAGAGAAGCGGAACAAAAACAGCATATGCTATTCATGTTCTTCAATTATATAAAGAAACTACACATGAGATAACTAACAAAAACAACAACAAACGTGAAAACCTAAAACAGTCCTATCTGGTGCAAACACAGAGACAGGAACAATCACCCACAAACACACAGTGGAAACCCAGGTTACCTAAATGATTCTCAATCAGAGACAACTAATGACACCTGCCTCTGATTGAGAACCATACTAGGCCGAAACATAGAAATTCCACAAAACCTAGAAAAACAAACATAGACTGCCCACCCAACTCATGCCCTGACCATACTAAATAAATACAAAACAAAGGAAATAAAGGTCAGAACGTGACACGGGGGGTGTGTGCCTCATGATTAACGACTCATGGTGTAATCATAACAACACACAGGAACTCAAGTCCTTTTGTTCACCTGACCTAGAATTCTTTACAATCAAATGCCGACCGCATTATCTCCCGAGAGAATTCTCTTCGATTATAGTCACAGCTGTGTATATCCCCCCAAGCAGATACCTCGACCGCTGTGAAAGAACTTCACTGGAACGGAAACCATATATCCTGAGGCTGCATTTATGTAGCTGGTGATTTTAACTAAGCTAATTTGAGGACAAGGGTAACTAAATTCTACCAGCACATTGATTGTTGTACTTGCTCGAGCAAAACATTGGACCACTGCTACTCTGTCTTCTGAGATGCACACCCCCCGCCCTCCCTTTGGCAAATCTGACCATGACTCCATCTTGTTGCTCCCCTCCTATAGGCAGAAACTAAATCAGGACGCACCCGTGCTTAGGTCTGACCAATGGGATTCCACTCTTCAAGATTGGTTCAATCACGTGGACTGGGATATGTTCCAGGTAGCCTCAGACAATAATATTGACGTATATGCTGACTTGGTGAGTGAGTTTATTAGGAAGTGCATTGGAGATGTTGTGCCCACTGTGACTATTAACACCTTCCCTAACCAGGAACCGTGGCTTGATGGCAGCATTCGAGCAAAACTGAAAGCGCAAACCAGTACATTTAATCATGGCAAGGCAACTGAAAACATGACGAATACAAACAGTGTTGCTATGTGTAGCTACAACAGTGTAGCTACAAGCAATAGAGAGTATAGAGTATAGAGACGAAGTGGAGTCGCAATTCAACGGCTCAAACACGAGATGTATGTGGCAAGGACTACAGACAATCACGGACTACAAAAAAGCAGCCCGTCATGATTATGGATCTCTATCTGCTCCCAGACATATTAAAAACAACTTTGCACGGTTTGAGGACAATACAGTGC
>NW_025761258.1:0-2877 GCF_021184085.1 Oncorhynchus gorbuscha
AATGTGGAGACTATATACAGGGGGTACCGATACAGAGTCAATGTGGAGACTATATACAGGGGGTACCGATACAGAGTCAATGTGGAGACTATATACAGGGGGTACCGATACAGAGTCAATGTGGAGACTATATACAGGGGGTACCGACACAGAGTCAATGTGGAGACTATATACAGGGGTACCGGTACAGGAGTCAATGTGGAGACTATATACAGGGGGTACCGACACAGAGTCAATGTGGAGACTATATACAGGGGGTACCGATACAGAGTCAATGTGGAGACTATATACAGGGGGTACCGATACAGAGTCAATGTGGAGACTATATACAGGGGGGTACCGATACAGAGTCAATGTGTGGACTATATACAGGGGGTACCGATACAGAGTCAATGTGGAGGCTATATACAGGGGGTACCGATACAGAGTCAATGTGGAGGCTATATACAGGGGGTACCGATACAGAGTCAATGTGGAGACTATATACAGGGGGTACCATACAGAGTCAATGTGGAGACTATATACAGGGGGTACCGATACTGAGTCAATGTGGAGACTATATACAGGGGGCACCGATACAGAGTCAATGTGGAGACTATATACAGGGGGTACCGATACAGAGTCACTGAGCCCAGAGTCAATGTGGAGGCTATATACAGGGGGTACCGATACAGAGTCAATGTGGAGGCTATATACAGGGGGTACCGATACAGAGTCAATGTGGAGACTATATACAGGGGGTGCCCGATACAGAGTCAATGTGGAGACTATATACAGGGGGGGGTACCGATACAGAGTCAATGTGGAGACTATATACAGGGGGTACCGATACAGAGTCAATGTGGAGGCTATATACTGGGGGGTACCGATACAGAGTCAATGTGGAGACTATATACAGGGGGTACGATACAGAGTCAATGTGGAGACTATATACAGGGGGTACCGATACAGAGTCAATGTGGAGGCTATATACAGGGGGGTACCGATACAGAGTCAATGTGGAGACTATATACAGGGGGGTACCCATACAGAGTCAATGTGGAGACTATATACAGGGGGTACCGGTACAGAGTCAATGTGGAGGCTATATACAGGGGGTACCCGTACAGAGTCAATGTGGAGGCTATATACAGGGGGGTACCCATACAGAGTCAATGTGGAGGCTATATACAGGGGGGTACCGATACAGAGTCAATGTGGAGACTATATACAGGGGGTACCGATACAGAGTCAATGTGGAGACTATATACAGGGGGTACCGATACAGAGTCAATGTGGAGACTATATACAGGGGGTACCAATACAGAGTCAATGTGGAGGCTATATACAGGGGGGTACCCATACAGAGTCAATGTGGAGACTATATACAGGGGGTACCCATACAGAGTCAATGTGGAGACTATATACAGGGGGGTACCGATACAGAGTCAATGTGGAGACTATATACAGGGGGGTACCGATACAGAGTCAATGTGGAGACTATATACAGGGGGTACCGATACAGAGTCAATGTGGAGACTATATACAGGGGGGTACCGATACAGAGTCAATGTGGAGACTATATACAGGGGGGTACCGATACAGAGTCAATGTGGAGACTATATACAGGGGGTACCGATACAGAGTCAATGTGGAGACTATATACAGGGGGTACCGATACAGAGTCAATGTGGAGACTATATACAGGGGGGCACCGACATAGAGTCAATGTGGAGGCTATATACAGGGGGGTACCGATACAGAGTCAATGTGGAGACTATATACAGGGGGGTACCTGATACAGAGTCAATGTGGAGGCTATATACATGTATGGGGGGGTACCATACCAGAGTCAATGGAGACTATATACAAGCGATACAGAGTCAATGTGGAGCTATATACAGGGGGTACCGATACAGAGTCAATGTGGAGACTATATACAGGGGGTACCGATACAGAGTCAATGTGGAGACTATATACAGGGGGGTACCGATACAGAGTCAATGTGGAGACTATATACAGGGGGTACCGATACAGAGTCAATGTGGAGACTATATACAGGGGGTACCGATACAGAGTCAATGTGGAGACTATATACAGGGGGTACCGATACAGAGTCAATGTGGAGACTATATACAGGGGGTACCCGACAGAGTCAATGTGGAGACTATATACAGGGGGTACCGATACAGAGTCAATGTGGAGACTATATACAGGGGGTACCGATACAGAGTCAATGTGAGACTATATACAGGGGGTACCGATACAGAGTCAATGTGAGACTATATACAGGGGGGTACCGATACAGAGTCAATGTGGAGACTATATACAGGGGGTACCGATACAGAGTCAATGTGGAGACTATATACAGGGGGTACCGATACAGAGTCAATGTGGAGACTATATACAGGGGGTACCGTACAGAGTCAATGTGAGACTATATACAGGGGGTACCGATACAGAGTCAATGTGGAGACTATATACAGGGGGTACCGATACAGAGTCAATGTGGAGACTATATACAGGGGGGTACCGATACAGAGTCAATGTGAGACTATATACAGGGGGTACCGACAGAGTCAATGTGGAGACTATATGAATGACAGAGTCAATGTGGAGACTATATACAGGGGGCACCGACAGAGTCAATGTGGAGACTATATACAGGGGGGTACCGATACAGAGTCAATGTGGGAGAGACTATATACAGGGGAAACCCGATACAGAGTCAATGTGAGACTATATACAGGGGGTACCGATACAGAGTCCATGTGGAGACTATATACAGGGGGTACCGATACAGAGTCAATGTGGAGGCTATATACAGGGGGTACCGATACAGAGTCAATGTGGAGACTATATACAGGGGGTACCGATACAGAGTCAATGTGGAGACTA
>NW_025761259.1:0-2876 GCF_021184085.1 Oncorhynchus gorbuscha
TAGTTATCATCAGTAACTCTAGTTATCATCAGTAATATCATCACTAACTCTAGTTATCATCACTAACTCTAGTTATCATCAGTAATATCATCACTAACTCTAGTTATCATCACTAACTCTAGTTATCATCACTAACTCTAGTTATCATCAGTAATATCATCACTAACTCTAGTCATCATCACTAACTCTAGTTATCATCAGTAATATCATCACTAACTCTAGTTATCATCAGTAATATCATCACTAACTCTAGTTATCATCAGTAATATCAACACTAACTCTAGTTATCATCAGTAATATCATCACTAACTCTAGTTATCATCAGTAATATCATCACTAACTCTAGTTATCATCACTAACTCTAGTTATCATCAGTAATATCATCACTAACTCTAGTTATCATCAGTAATATCATCACTAACTCTAGTTATCATCACTAACTCTAGTCATCATCACTAACTCTAGTTATCATCAGTAATATCATCACTAACTCTAGTTATCATCAGTAATATCATCACTAACTCTAGTATCATCATCACTATCTCTAGTTATCATCAGTAATCTCTAGTTATCTACACTATCTCTAGTCATCATCACTATCTCTAGTTATCAACACTAACTCTAGTCATCATCACTTACTCTAGTTATCTCAGTAATATCATCACTAACTCTAGTCATCATCACTATCTCTAGTTATCTCATCAGTAATATCATCACTAACTCTAGTCATCATCACTAACTCTAGTCATCATCACTAACTCATCATCAGTAATATCATCACTAACTCTAGTTATCATCACTAACTTAATATCACTAATCCTAGTTATCATCAGTAATATCAACACTAATCAGTTATCATCAGTAATATCATCATCAACCTAGTTATCATCAGTAATATCATCACTAACTCTAGTTATCATCACTAACTCTAGTCATCATCACTAACTCTAGTTATCATCAGTAATATCATCACTAACTCTAGTTATCATCAGTAATATCATCACTAACTCTAGTTATCATCAGTAATATCAACACTATCTCTAGTTATCATCACTATCTCTAGTTATCATCACTATCTCTAGTTATCAACACTATCTCTAGTCATCATCACTATCTCTAGTTATCAACACTAACTCTAGTCATCATCACTAACTCTAGTTATCATCAGTAATATCATCACTAACTCTAGTTATCATCACTAACTCTAGTTATCATCAGTAATATCATCACTAACTCTAGTTATCATCAACTAGTATCAACACTATCTCTAGTCATCATCACTATCTCTAGTTATCAACACTAACTCTAGTCATCATCACTAACTCTAGTTATCATCAGTAATATCATCACTAACTCTAGTTATCATCACTAACTCTAGTTATCATCAGTAATATCATCACTAACTCTAGTCATCATCACTATCTCTAGTTATCATCAGTAATATCATCACTAACTCTAGTCATCATCACTAACTCTAGTTATCATCACTAACTCTAGTTATCATCAGTAATATCATCCCTATCTCTAGTTATCATCACTAACTCTAGTTATCATCACTAACTCTAGTTATCATCACTAACTCTAGTTATCATCACTAACTCTAGTTATCATCAGTAATATCATCACTAACTCTAGTTATCATCAGTAATATCATCACTAACTCTAGTTATCATCACTAACTCTAGTTATCATCAGTAATATCATCACTAACTCTAGTTATCATCAGTAATATCATCACTAACTCTAGTTATCATCAGTAATATCATCACTAACTCTAGTTATCATCACTAACTCTAGTTATCAATACTAACTCTAGTTATCATCAGTAATATCATCACTAACTCTAGTTATCGTCAGTAATAACATCACTAACTCTAGTTATCATCAGTAATATCATCACTAACTCTAGTTATCATCACTAACTCTAGTTATCATCAGTAATATCATCACTAACTCTAGTTATCATCAGTAATATCATCACTAACTCTAGTTATCATCACTAACTCTAGTCATCATCACTAACTCTAGTTATCATCAGTAATATCATCACTAACTCTAGTTATCATCAGTAATATCATCACTAACTCTAGTTATCATCACTATCTCTAGTTATCATCACTATCTCTAGTTATCAACACTATCTCTAGTCATCATCACTATCTCTAGTTATCAACACTAACTCTAGTCATCATCACTTACTCTAGTTATCATCAGTAATATCATCACTAACTCTAGTCATCATCACTATCTCTAGTTATCATCAGTAATATCATCACTAACTCTAGTCATCATCACTAACTCTAGTTATCATCACTAACTCTAGTTATCATCACTAACTCTAGTTATCATCACTAACTCTAGTTATCATCAGTAATATCATCCCTATCTCTAGTTATCATCACTATCTCTAGTTATCATCACTAACTCTAGTTATCATCACTAACTCTAGTTATCATCACTAACTCTAGTTATCATCAGTAATATCATCACTAACTCTAGTTATCATCAGTAATATCAACACTAACTATAGTTATCATCACTAACTCTAGTTATCATCAGTAATATCATCACTAACTCTAGTCATCATCACTAACTCTAGTTATCATCACTAACTCTAGTTATCATCACTAACTCTAGTTATCATCAATAACTCTAGTTATCATCACTAACTCTAGTCATCATCACTAACTCTAGTCATCATCACTAACTCTAGTTATCATCACTAACTCTAGTTATCATCAGTAATATCATCACTAACTCTAGTTATCATCACTAACTCTAGTTATCATCAGTAATATCATCACTAACTCTAGTTATCATCACTAACTCTAGTTATCATCAGTAATATCATCACTAACTCTAGTTATCGTCAGTAA
>NW_025761260.1:0-2876 GCF_021184085.1 Oncorhynchus gorbuscha
TTCAGTGTAGTCAGGTAATAGGTCAGGTAATATACTTTCAGTGTAGTCAGGTAATAGGTCAGGTAATATACTTTCAGTGTAGTCAGGTAATAGGTCAGGTAATATACTTTCAGTGTATCAGGTAATAGGTCAGGTAATATATTTTCAGTGTAGTCAGGTAATAGGTCAGGTAATATACTTTCAGTGTCAGGTAATAGGTCAGGTAATAGGTCAGGTAATATACTTTCAGTGTAGTCAGGTAATAGGTCAGGTAATATACTTTCAGTGTAGTCAGGTAATAGGTCAGGTAATATACTTTCAGTGTCAGGTAATAGGTCAGGTAATATACTTTCAGTGTAGTCAGGTAATAGGTCAGGTAATATACTTTCAGTGTAGTCAGGTAATAGGTCAGGTAATATACTTTCAGTGTAGTCAGGTAATAGGTCAGGTAATAGGTCAGGTAATAGGTCAGGTTATAGGTCAGGTAATAGGTCAGGTAATATACTTTCAGTGTAGTCAGGTAATAGGTCAGGTAATAGGTCAGGTAATATACTTTCAGTGTAGTCAGGTAATAGGTCAGGTAATAGGTCAGGTAATAGGTCAGGTAATATACTTTCAGTGTCAGGTAATAGGTCAGGTAATATACTTTCAGTGTAGTCAGGTAATAGGTCAGGTAATAGGTCAGGTAATAGGTCAGGTAATATACTTTCAGTGTAGTCAGGTAATAGGTCAGGTAATAGGTCAGGTAATAGGTCAGGTAATATACTTTCAGTGTCAGGTAATAGGTCAGGTAATATACTTTCAGTGTAGTCAGGTAATAGGTCAGGTAATATACTTTCAGTGTAGTCAGGTAATAGGTCAGGTAATATACTTTCAGTGTAGTCAGGTAATAGGTCAGGTAATATACTTTCAGTGTAGTCAGGTAATAGGTCAGGTAATATACTTTCAGTGTAGTCAGGTAATAGGTCAGGTAATAGGTCAGGTAATAGGTCAGGTAATATACTTTCAGTGTAGTCAGGTAATAGGTCAGGTAATATACTTTCAGTGTAGTCAGGTAATAGGTCAGGTAATATACTTTCAGTGTAGTCAGGTAATAGGTCAGGTAATATACTTTCAGTGTAGTCAGGTAATAGGTCAGGTAATATACTTTCAGTGTAGTCAGGTAATAGGTCAGGTAATAGGTCAGGTAATATACTTTCAGTGTAGTCAGGTAAGGTAGTAGGTCAGGTAATATACTTTCAGTGTAGTCAGGTATAGGTCAGGTAATAGGTCAGGTAATATACTTTCAGTGTAGTCAGGTAATAGGTCAGGTAATATACTTTCAGTGTAGTCAGGTAATAGGTCAGGTAATAGGTCAGGTAATAGGTCAGGTAATAGGTCAGGTAATATACTTAATATATAATAATAATATAATAATAATAATATATACTTAATATACTTAGATGATTTGACATAAGGAAGAAGGTCAAAAACAGTGACTAAAGCAAGTCTGGTGCCAACGTGAACTTACAGTATGTAGTACATTGAGTAAGAATTTGAATTTAATAAGGGAACCCAGTGCCAACGTGAACTTACAGTATGTAGTACATTGAGTAAGAATTTGAATTTAATAAGGGAACCCAGTGCCAACTTGAACTTACAGTATGTAGTACATTGAGTAAGAATTTGAATTTAATAAGGGAACCCAGTGCCAACGTGAACTTACAGTATGTAGTACATTGAGTAAGAATTTGAATTTAATAAGGGAACCCAGTGCCAACTTGAAGTTAGTATCCTTCAACCTCCATGTTCAGTTAAGTTACCGGGAAAACGCTCCATTTAAGTACAGACGATGACTTGGGAAAAGTTGTAAGTCTATAATGGTATTATTAAAATAACACCGTCAGAAACACCACAGTGACTCTGCGGAAAGTGTTGTGACTTAACAACGGGCTAAAAGTATTGTTTTGTCCATTGTTATGTTTAGCAACAGTCAAACAAGGAGGTGCTTTCCAAGGTCACTTTCCCATAATACACTAGTGCTATTGTTGTGTCTGTGCGTGTCATTAGATGCCACATTGAATTATTTACAGACTCTTATTTTGTCATTCCTCCCTTTATCTAGTTCGTCTCCCAAATGGCACCCTATTCCTACATTGACCCTATGGGGCCCTGGTCTAAAGCAGTACACTACAGGGAAGAGTGGGTCATTTGGAGACATTTACACTGTAAAGTGAAGATATAATCGATTTGACCGTGACTATGAAGAGGTAATCTACCTCGAATGTAAGAGGAATCAGATTACCATTAACAGGAACACGCCCGAGGTTCGGTCGTTTCTGTCTCTCTGAGATTTCTCCATTGATCTGAGAACCGATACCCTCAGATCGCGCCCCAAATGACACCCTGTTTCATATAGGGGACTACTTTTGACCAGGACATGTAGGCCTCTGGTTAGAAGTAGTGCACTTATGTAGGGAATAGGGTGACGATTGGGACGCAACCTCTCATTTGGCCACAGACCAGCACTCAGTGGCTGCCTGGGTTTATATGCTGTTTTATAGACGGTTTCATGACGAGGCAGAATAGACTTGTCTATCCTCTGGACATGACGGTTTACAACATTTCCCCAGATGGGATTAGTGATGAAGGCCGTTGTAGTTCTGCAGTAAAACAGATCCCATTAGCTCAGAAGAGAAAAGTCCCATGGTTCAACTAAACTTTGGAACAAAACATTGTGATAATAAAATGCATTATTCATTCAATCATAGTACATTCAACAGAGAAAATCAGATTGTAAATGTGGAAATATGAGTTGAGTGCTTTTCAAATAGAACCATCCCCTCTTTATAGTGCACTGTAAAGGGAATGGGGGCGCCATTTAAGACACAACCCCTGTGCCTCTTTCCACCAGAGTG
>NW_025761261.1:0-2875 GCF_021184085.1 Oncorhynchus gorbuscha
TCCCAACTGCAGTATGGAATGTTGACTGCTGCGTGTGTGAAGCATTATTCCAACCAATGTTTTAGCTGGAACTGAAATGCCTACCTCCATATTTAGCTACTGAAATTAAAATACAATTACTGCACACATTATGTTAATTATGTTAATTGCTTAAAAGCTTTAAGGGAAAATACAATTGTCAAATTCAGGTGCAAAATCATTTTGGAATCATCTAGTTAGTCATGATGGAAACACCAACAGCATTCAGGGGACCAGAAGAAAATGTGCACTACAATAAACAGTGCAGATAGCAAACACAGACAAAACATTATCATTAGAGGCCAACACACACGGCAAGCTACCAGATATCATTCATTAAACAACCAGTATTTAATTGTACTGCATTTTAACAGCAGTGAAATGATGTAAGGGTATCCTGCATTGCTGTATATGTTTATCATACATGCTAGTAGCCTAGAGCATTTCTCCTTTACCAAGATAATACATCCAGCTGCCAGGTGTAGCATATCAAGAAGCTGATTAAACAGCATGATCATTACACAGGTGCACCTTGTGCTGGGGACAATAAAAGACCACTCTAAAATGTGCAGTTTGGTCACACAAACGCAATGGCCACAAATGTCTCAAGTTTTGAGGGAGCGTGCAACTGGTGTGCCGACTGCAGGAATGTCCACCAGAGCTGATGCCAGAGAAATGAATGTTCATTTCTCTACCATAAGCCACCTCCTCCAACGTCGTTTTAGAGAATTTGGCAGTATGTCCAACCAGCCTCTACCGCAGACCACATGTATCCACGCCAGCCCAGGACCTGCACAGCCTGCTTCTTCACCTGCTGGATCGTCTGAGACCAGCTACCCAGACAGCTGATGAAACTGAGTATTTCTGTCTGTACTAATGCTGCTCTAATATCTCTATTGCTGGACATACCATTCTTAGTATATCTTGAGTAAAGTCTTCCGGTTTACATACATATAATTTCATCTTGATTCCTGCTACTGTGCTATTTGGGTGTTAATCTGATTCGACATTCCTGATTAATTTTTGTTTTGTGTACTTTAAAAAATAAAAATAAATAACATTTAAATTATTGTTGTACTTGTTTGAAATTTTAATCACAGACATTAAAACCAGATTTTACTGCATTGTTAGAAGCTAATGACCTGTTCTGGTCATTACTAAGGCAGTTCATCCTGTTCTGAAGCATCAGGTCATTACTAAGGCAGTTCATTCTGTTCTGAAGCATCAGGTCATTGTGTCATTACTAAGGCAGTTCCTTCTGTTCTGAAGCATCAGGTCATTGTGTCATTACTAAGGCAGTTCATTCTGTTCTGAAGCATCAGGTCATTACTAAGGCAGTTCGTTCTGTTCTGAAGCATCAGGTCATTACTAAGGCAGTTCATTCTGTTCTGAAGCATCAGGTCATTGTGTCATTACTAAGGCAGTTTGCTCTGTTCTGCAGCATCAGGTCATTACTAAGGCAGTTCATTCTGTTCTGCAGCATCAGGTCATTACTAAGGCAGTTCATTCTATTCTGAAGCATCAGGTCATTACTAAGGCAGTTCGTTCTGTTCTGAAGCATCAGGTCATTACTAAGGCAGTTCATTCTGTTCTGAAGCATCAGGTCATTGTGTCATTACTAAGGCAGTTTGCTCTGTTCTGCAGCACCGGGTCATTACTAAGGCAGTTCATTCTGTTCTGCAGCATCAGGTCATTACTAAGGCAGTTCATTCTATTCTGAAGCATCAGGTCATTACTAAGGCAGTTCTTTCTGTTCTGAAGCATCAGGTCATTGTGTCATTACTAAGGCAGTTTGTTCTGTTCTGAAGCATCAGGTCATTACTAAGGCAGTTCATTCTATTCTGAAGCATCAGGTCATTACTAAGGCAGTTCATTCTATTCTGAAGCATCAGGTCATTACTAAGGCAGTTCATTCTATTCTGAAGCATCAGGCCATTACTAAGGCAGTTCATTCTATTCTGAAGCATCAGGCCATTACTAAGGCAGTTTGTTCTGTTCTGAAGCATCAGGTCATTACTAAGGCAGTTCGTTCTGTTCTGAAGCATCAGGTCATTGTGTCATTACTAAGGCAGTTTGCTCTGTTCTGCAGCATCAGGTCATTACTAAGGCAGTTTGTTCTGTTCTGAAGCATCAGGCCATTACTAAGGCAGTTTGTTCTGTTCTGAAGCATCAGGCCATTACTAAGGCAGTTCGTTCTGTTCTGCAGCATCAGTTCATTGTGTCATTACTAAGGCAGTTCATTCTGTTCTGAAGCATCAGGTCATTACTAAGGCAGTTCGTTCTGTTCTGAAGCATCAGGTCATTACTAAGGCAGTTCATTCTGTTCTGAAGCATCAGGTCATTGTGTCATTACTAAGGCAGTTTGCTCTGTTCTGCAGCATCAGGTCATTACTAAGGCAGTTCATTCTGTTCTGCAGCATCAGGTCATTACTAAGGCAGTTCATTCTATTCTGAAGCATCAGGTCATTACTAAGGCAGTTCGTTCTGTTCTGAAGCATCAGGTCATTACTAAGGCAGTTCATTCTGTTCTGAAGCATCAGGTCATTGTGTCATTACTAAGGCAGTTTGCTCTGTTCTGCAGCATCGGGTCATTACTAAGGCAGTTCATTCTGTTCTGCAGCATCAGGTCATTACTAAGGCAGTTCATTCTATTCTGAAGCATCAGGTCATTACTAAGGCAGTTCTTTCTGTTCTGAAGCATCAGGTCATTGTGTCATTACTAAGGCAGTTCCTTCTGTTCTGAAGCATCAGGTCATTGTGTCATTACTAAGGCAGTTTGTTCTGTTCTGAAGCATCAGGTCATTACTAAGGCAGTTCATTCTATTCTGAAGCATCAGGTCATTACTAAGGCAGTTCA
>NW_025761262.1:0-2873 GCF_021184085.1 Oncorhynchus gorbuscha
TCATGAGAGACAGGTAACTCTAATGAACTTATCCTCTGCAGCAGAGGTAACTCTGCGTTGTCCTTTCCTGTGGCGGTCCTCATCAAATCAAATCAAATCAAATCAAATTTATTTATATAGCCCTTCGTACATCAGCTGATATCTCAAAGTGCTGTACAGAAACCCAGCCTAAAACCCCAAACAGCAAACAATGCAGGTGTAAAAGCACGGTGGCTAGGAAAAACTCCCTAGAAAGGCCAAAACCTAGGAAGAAACCTAGAGAGGAACCGGGCTATGTGGGGTGGCCAGTCCTCTTCTGGCTGTGCCGGGTAGAGATTATAACAGAAAATGACCAAGATGTTCAAATGTTCATAAATGACCAGCATGGTCAAATAATAATAAGGCAGAACAGTTGAAACTGGAGCAGCAGCACAGTCAGGTGGACTGGGGACAGCAAGGAGCCATCATGTCAGGTAGTCCTGGGGCACGGTCCTAGGGCTCAGGTCCTCCGAGAGAGAGAAAGAAAGAGAGAATTAGAGAGAGCATATGTGGGGTGGCCAGTCCTCTTCTGGCTGTGCCGGGTGGAGATTATAACAGAACGTGGCCAAGATGTTCAAATGTTCATAAATGACCAGCATGGTTGAATAATAGCAAGGCAGAACAGTTGAAACTGGAGCAGGAGCATGGCCAGGTGGACTGGGGACAGCAAGGAGTCCTCATGTCAGGTAGTCCTGGGACATGGTCCTAGGGCCCAGGCCAGTTGAAACTGGAGCAGCAGCATGGCCAGGTGGACTGGGGACAGCAAGGAGTCATCATGTCAGGTAGTCCTGGGGCATGGTTCTAGGGCTCAGGTCCTCCGAGAGAGAGAAAGAAGGAGAGAAGGAGAGAATTAGAGAACGCACACTTAGATTTACACAGGACACCGAATAGGACAGGAGAAGTACTCCAGATAAACAAACTGACCCTAGCCCCCCGACACATAAACTACTGCAGCATAAATACTGGAGGCTGAGACAGGAGGGGTCAGGAGACACTGTGGCCCCATCCGAGGACACCCCGGACAGGGCCAAACAGGAAGGATATAACCCCACCCACTTTGCCAAAGCACAGCCCCCACACCACTAGAGGGAAATCTACAACCACCAACTTACCATCCTGAGACAAGGCCGAGTATAGCCCACAAAGATCTCCGACACGGTACAACCCAAAGGGGGGAAACCCAGACAGGCCGACCACAACAGTGAATCAACCCACCCAGGTGACGCACCCCCCCCAGGGACGGCACGAGAGAGCCCCAGCAAGCCAGTGACTCAGCCCCCGTAACAGGGTTAGAGGCAGAGAATCCCAGTGGAAAAAGGGGAACCGGCCAGGCAGAGACAGCAAGGGCGGTTCGTTGCTCCAGAGCCTTTCCGTTCACCTTCCCACTCCTGGGCCAGACTACACTCAATCATATGACCCACTGAAGAGATGAGTCTTCAGTAAAGACTTAAAGGTTGAGACCGAGTTTGCGTCTCTGACATGGGTAGGCCATGAGAGACAGGTAACTCTAATGAACTTATCCTCTGCAGCAGAGGTAACTCTGCGTCGTCCTTTCCTGTGGCGGTCCTCATGAGAGACAGGTAACTCTAATTAACTTATCCTCTGCAGCAGAGGTAACTCTGCGTCGTCCTTTCCTGTGGTGGTCCTCATGAGAGACAGGCAACTATAATGAACTTATCCTCTGCATCAGAGGTAATTCTAGCGCCGCCCTTTCCTGTGGCGGTCCTCCTAAGAGCCAGTTTCATGATAGCGCTTGATGGTTTTTGCGACTGCACTTGAAGAAATGTGTTATGTTAAGTCTAATCTGTGAGACCAGGATGTCAGTGCATATGGATCTCCTTGTATCCATCCTGACTTGCAAAGTCAAACCTTTTGTCCGGTTACCAATGACCTGTTCCTCCAAACGTATTTCAATTATTCCGTCCTATAATGCATCACCAAAAGTAGGACTAGACTATAGCATGCTTATTCAGAAGGTCGCCTCACATACATTACAATTGACAGGAGCCTAGTATTTTTAAATTTGAGGAGAAGTGTGATACATTAAAACCTACATTTGTTATAGCAAATACACCAATGTTGACTGTCAACACTCCAACCATACTGAGGAAACAGTGGATATTTTTTTAAACTCTTGTTATCACTCCTTACTCTAGCCTATGCTATTTAATAAACTGTAGTCTCAATCCCCAATGGACTAAAACAGAATGTTCCGTGCCCCCAGCCGAGGTTGATGACAACGCAAAGACCATCAATGACCTAGAGAACTTGAGACAAATGCATGCAGTATTAAGCCATGGAAAGCCTTGACTGGGCGGTGAGTGCCCTCATCACACCTACAATTTGTTTATTCATCAAAACCCATTCATTTCACACCACTGCCAGCTATTGTGCTCATAATAACGGCTGTGAAAATAGCTAAAATATTTCTGACAAACCGCTGGACCTATAACGCTACTGCCAGTGCTTAGTTGTACCATTGAGTTAGGTTTGTTAAAATAGAGCTCTGATTGTCATGGTTAGATTAACCTACACAATGAGTTCAACAGCTAGAGTGAAGTTTCAACTATATAGAATGGCAACCGACATGCAGGTTATAATAATAATAATAATATATATGCCATTTAGCAGACGCTTTTATCCAAAGCGACTTACAGTCATGTGTGCATACATTCTACGTATGGGTGGTCCCGGGAATCGAACCCACTACCCTGGCGTTACAAGCGCCATGCTCTACCAACCTACTATCTACTGTCTACTATCTACTGTCTACTATCTACTGTCTACTATCTACTGTCTACTGTCTACTGTCTACTATCTACTGACTACTATCTACTGTCTACTGTCTACTATCT
>NW_025761263.1:0-2872 GCF_021184085.1 Oncorhynchus gorbuscha
ATATTGTCTTGTCATTGTGCTTTCCCTTCTGTTCATTTCCCCCTGCTGGTCTTATTAGGTTCGTTCCCTTTTTCTATCCCTCTCTCTCCTCCTCCTCTCTCTCTTCTCTCTATCTCGTTCCGTTCCTGCTCCCAGCTGTTCCTCATTCTCCTACTCACTCATTTAGTCTTTTCACACCTGTCCCTATTTTGTCTCCTCTGATTAGAGTCCTATTTCTCCCCCTTGTTTTTCCCACTTCTGTCTTATCGGATCCTTGTATGATGTTCGCTGTGCTGTGTCCTTGTCTCGCCTGTAGGTATCTTGTCTCCTTCAGATGCTGCGTGGCAGGCAGGTGTCTTAGTGCTACGGTCGGTGCCTTCCCGAGAAACACTGACCTGCAGTCAATGGTAGAGTCTCCAGTCTGTCCTCGTTACTACGAGTGGTTTAATTTTTTTCCTGTTTTGTTTTTTCCGTCACTTTCGAGATTCATGTTCAGCACGTTAGAGCGTGCTCCAGCTCAGCGCCTTTTAGAGAATTGTCTCGTGAAGGCTGAAGTGCGCCTTTCATGTCTCCTCTGTCACTTTTCTCGATTTCTGTTATTTCGCTGAAGGCATTCAGATGGATCGCTAAGGTCCAGGCTGTCAGTGATTGGCCCGTTCAGGTCACGTGTCGGAGGTTGCAGCTTTCTAGGTTTCGCTAATTTCTATCGGTGTTTCATTCGTAATTTCGGTCAAGTTGCTGCCCCTCTCACAGCTCTTACTTCTGTCAAAGGCGTGCTTTAAGTAGTCGGTTCCGCCCAGGGAAGCTTTTGATCTCCTCAAGAAGCGTTTTACGTCCGCTCCTATCTCGTTACTCTGACGTCACTAAGCAATTAATTGTCGAAGTTGGCGCTCAGAGTGGGCAGGAGCCATTCTTCAGCGCTTCCAGTCTGACGATAAAGGTCCAAAATCGCCGCTTATTTTTCTCATCGCCTGTCGCCATCGGAACGCAACTATGATGTGGGTAACTGACGAACTGCTCGCCATCCGCAGCCCTGGCGAATGGCGGCAGTGGTTTGGAGAGGGAGCGACCGTTCCTTTTGTCGTTTGGACTGACCATAAGAACCTTGAGTACATCCGTTCTGCCAAACGACTTAATGCACGTCAAGCTCGTTGGGCGTTGTTTTTCGCTCGTTTGAGTTTGTGATTTCTTATCGCCGGGTAATAAGAACACCAAGCCTGATGCCTTATCCGTCTCTTTAGTTCTTCTGTGGCTTCACCTACTGATCCCGAGGGATTCTTCCTTATGGGCGTGTTGTCGGGTTGACAGTCTGGGGAATTGAGACAGGTTAAGCAACACTCACTCACTGCGTAGCCGCGGCTGTCCTAGTAACCTTCTTTTCGTTCCTGTTTCTACTCGTCTGGCTGTTCTTCAGTGGGCTCACTCTGCTGCAAGTTAGCTGGCCATCCCGGGCGTTCGGTACTCTTGCTTCTGTCGCCAGTGCTTTTGGTGGCCTACTCAGGAGCGTGACACTTGCGCCGTTTCGTGGCTGCTTGTTCGGACTGCGCGCAGACTAAGTTCAGGTAACTCTCCTCCTGCCGGTCCGTCTCAGAGCCGCTTCCCGTCCTTCTCGACCATGGTCCACATCGCCTTAGACTTCATTACCGGTCTGCCTTCGTCTGCGGGGAAGACTGTGATTCTTACGGTTGTCGATAGGTTCTCTAAGGCGGCACATTTCATTCCCCGCTAAGCTTCCTTCCGCTAAGGAGACGGCACAAATCATCATCGAGAATGTGTTCAGAATTCATGGCCTCCCGTTAGGGACGCCGTTTCAGACAGGGAGTCCGCAATTCACGTCACAGTTTTGGAGGGAGTTCTGTCGTTTGATTGGTGCTTCCGTCAGTCTCTCTTCCGGTTTTCATCCCCAGTCTAACGGTCAAGCAGAAAGGGCCAATCAGACGATTGGTCGCATACTACGCAGCCTTTCTTTAGAAACCCTGCGTCTTGGGCAGAACAGCTCCCCTGGGCAGAATACGCTCACAACTCGCTTCCTTCGTCTGCTACGGGCTATCTCCGTTTCAGAGTAGTCTGGGTTACCAGCCTCCTCTGTTCTCGTCCCAGCTCGCCGAGTCCAGCGTTCCCTCCGCTCAGGCGTTTGTCCAACGTTGTGAGCGCACCTGGAGGAGGGTGAGGTCTGCACTTTGCCGTTACAGGGCGCAGACTGTGAGAGCCGCCACAAACGTAGGATTAAGAGTCCTAGGTATTGTCGCGGCCAGAGAGTGTGGCTTTCCACTCGTAACCTTCCCTTACGACAGCTTCTCGTAAGTTGACTCCGCGGTTCATTGGTCCGTTCCGTGTCTCCCAGGTCGTCAATCCTGCCGCTGTGCGACTGCTTCTTCCGCGACATCTTCATCGCGCCCATCCTGTCTTCCATGTCTCCTGTGTCAAGCCTTTTCTTCGCACCCGTTCGTCTCTCCCTCCCCCCGTCCTTGTCGAGGGCGCACCTATTTACAAGGTACGTAGGATCATGGACATGCGTTCTCGGGACGTGGTCACCAGTACTTAGTGGATTGGGAGGGTTACGGTCCTGAGGAGAGGAGTTGGGTTCCATCTCGGGACGTGCTGACCGTTCGCTGATTGATGATTTCCTCCGTTGCCGCCAGGATTCTCCTCGAGTGCGCCAGGAGGCGCTCGGTGAGTGGGGGTACTGTCATGTTTTGTCTTATATTGTCTTGTCATTATGCTTTCCCTTCTGTTCGCTTTTCCCTGCTGGTCTTATTAGGTTCGTTCCCTTTTCTATCCCCTCTCTCCCCTCCCTCTCCTCTTCTCTATCTCCGCTCCTGCTCCCAGCTGTTCCTCATTCTCCTAACTCACTCATTTAGTCTTTTCACACCTGTCCCCTATTTTGTCCTCT
>NW_025761264.1:0-2869 GCF_021184085.1 Oncorhynchus gorbuscha
ACAGACACAACACTGTTATTACAGACAACACTGTTATTACAGACACAACAATGTTACTGCAGACACAACAATGTTACTGCAGACACAACACTGCTATCACATACACAACACTCTGGTACAGACACAACACTGCTATCACATACACAACACTCTGGTACAGACACAGCACTGTTATTACAGACACAACACTCTGGTACAGACACAACACTGTTATTACAGACACAACACTGTTATTACAGACACATCACTGTTATTACAGACAGCACTGTTATTACAGACACAGCACTGTTATTACAGACACGGCACTGTTATTACAGACAACACTGTTATTACAGACACATCACTGTTATTACAGACAACACTGTTATCACAGACACAACACTGTTATTACAGACACAACACTGTTATTACAGACACAACACTCTGGTACAGACACAACACTGTTATTACAGACACAACACTCTGGTACAGACACAACACTGTTATTACAGACACGGCACTGTTATTACAGACAACACTGTTATTACAGACACAACAATGTTACTGCAGACACAACAATGTTACTGCAGACACAACAATGTTACTGCAGACACAACACTGTTATTACAGACACAACACTCTGGTACAGACACACCACCGTTACCACAGACATGGCACCGTTATCACAGACACAACACTGTTATTACAGACAACACTGTTATTACAGACACAGCACTGTTATCACAGACAACACTGTTATCACAGACACAACACTGTTATTACAGACACGTGCACTCTGCTACAGACACAACACCGTTATCACAGACACAACACTGCTATTACAGACACAACACTGTTATTACAGACACAACACTCTGGTACAGACACAACACTGTTATTACAGACACAACACTGTTATTACAGACACAGCACTGTTATTACAGACAACACTGTTATTACAGACACAGCACTGTTATCACAGACAACACTGTTATCACAGACACAACACTGTTATTACAGACACGACACTCTGCTACAGACACAACACCGTTATCACAGACACAACACTGTTATAGCAGACACAACACTGTTATTACAGACACAGCACTGTTATCACAGACAACACTGTTATCACAGACACAACACTGTTATTACAGACACAACACTGCTATCACAGACACAGCACTGTTATCACAGACAACACTGTTATCACAGACACAACACTGTTATTACAGACACGGCACTCTGCTACAGACACAACACTCTGGTACAGACACAACACTGTTACTACAGACACAACACTGTTATTACAGACACGGCACTGTTATTACAGACACAACACTCTGGCACAGACATGCCCCTCTGGTACAGACACAACACTCTGGTACAGACACAACACTGTTATTACAGACACAACACTCTGGTACAGACACAACACTGTTATTACAGACAACAATGTTATTACAGACACAACACTCTGGCACAGACACAACACTTTGGTACAGACACAGCACTGTTATTACAGACACAACACTCTGGTACAGACACAACACTCTGGTACAGACACAACACTGTTATCACAGACACAACACTGTTACAACAGACATGGCACCGTTATCACAGACACAACACTCTGGTACAGACACAACACTCTGGTACAGACACAACACTGTTATTACAGACACAACACTCTGGTACAGACACAACGCTCTGGTACAGACACAACACTGTTATTACAGACACAACACTCTGGTACAGACACAACACTCTGGTACAGACAGAACACTGTTATCAGAGACACAACACTGTTATTACAGACACAACACTGTTATTACAGACACAACACTGTTATTACAGACACAACACTGTTATTACAGACACAACACTGTTATTACAGACACAACACTGTTATTACAGACACAACACTCTGGTACAGACACAACACTCTGGTACAGACACAACACTGTTATTACAGACAACACTGTTATTACAGACACAACACTGTTATTACAGACACAACACTGTCACTCCAGACACACCACTCTGGTACAGACACAACACTGTTATTACAGACACAACACTCTGGTACAGACACAACACTGTTATTACAGACACAACACTGTTATTACAGACACAACACTGTTATTACAGACACAACACTGTTATTACAGACAACACTGTTATTACAGACACAACACTCTGGCACAGACACAACACTGTTATTACAGACACAACAATGTTATTGCAGACACAACACTGTTATTACAGACAGAACACTCTGGTACAGACACAACACTGTTATTACAGACACAACACTCTGTCACAGACAACACTGTTATTACAGACACAACACTCCGGTACAGACACAACACCGGTATTACAGACACAACACTGTTATTACAGACACAACAATCTGGTACAGACACAACACTGTTATTACAGACACAACACTCTGGCACAGACATAACACTGTTATTACAGACACAACACTGTTATTACAGACAACACTGTTATTACAGACACAACAATGTTACTGCAGACACAACAATGTTACTGCAGACACAACACTGTTATTACAGACACAACACTCTGGCACAGACACAACACTGTTATTACAGACACAACACTCTGGTACAGACACAACACTGTTATTACAGACACAACACTGTTATTACAGACACAACACTGTTATTACAGACACAACACTGTTATTACAGACACAACACTGTTATTACAGACACAACAATGTTACTGCAGACACAACAATGTTACTGCAGACACAACACTATTATTACAGACACAGCACTCTGGCACAGACACAACACTGTTATTACAGACACGCCACTGTTATTACAGACACAGCACTGTTATTACAGACACAACACTCTGG
>NW_025761265.1:0-2868 GCF_021184085.1 Oncorhynchus gorbuscha
TCTCTCTCTCTCTCTCCCCCTCTCTCTCTCTCTCTCTCTCTCTCTGTCTCTCTCTCCCTCCCTCTCTCTCTCTCTCTCTCTCTCTCCCTCTCTCTCTCTCTCTCTCTCTCCCCCGTCTCTCTCCCCCCCCCTCTCTCTCTCTCTCTCTCTCTCACTCTGTCGCCCTGCCCTCCATTGTCTTTCTGTCTTGCTGACTGTAAACCAAGTTCAATACTGTAAACTCACAGTAGTACTACATGTATAGCTACAGTAGGCTGACTCAGTAGTACCACAACTACAGTAGAAATACAGTAAACTCACAGTAGTACTACAGTAGAGACACAGTAAACTCACAGTAGAACTACAGTAAACTCACAGTGGAACTACAGTAAACTCACAGTAGTACTACAGTAGAACTACAGTAGAACTACAGTAAACTCACAGTAGTACTACAGTAGAACTACAGTAAACTCACAGTAGAACTACAGTAAACTCACAGTAGTACTACAGTAGAACTACAGTAGACTCACAGTAGTACTGCAGTAGAACTACAGTAGAACGCCCATTCAACACAGTAGAACAGAACCATGCCTGTAACGGTAGCTAACACTATTCTAGCCTTCCAGCTATCTGTTCTCTCAGCACTGACGTTTAGTCTCTCTCCTGCATTCCCATGCAGGCCCATCACCCTGTCTCACCCTGTCTCACCCCGTCCTCACCTCTCCCATCACCCTCTCCTCACCCTCACCTCTCACTTCAGCATCAATTTGAACTTATTGGCTAAATTGCCGTTCGATAAACGCCCCTCTGGAGGGTCAGGTCACTGGGGTGTATCATCGCTCCCATCCCATATTCCTCACACACACACACACACACACACACACACACACACACACACACACACACACACACACACACACACACACACACACACACACACACACACACACACACACACACACACACACACACACACACACACACACACACACAGCTTTCACATTAGAAATCATTTCACAAGGTAATTATTAGCCACCGGGGGTAGAAGGTCAGAGTAATTACACTGGTGTCATGTCACTTTGTGTGTGTGACTGTATGTGCATGTGTGTCTGTGTGTGTGTGTGCGTGTGTGTGTGTGCATGTGTGTGTGTGCATGTGTGTGTGTGCATGTGTGTGTGTGCCAGGTCGAGTTGACCGTGCGGCCGTACCCTCTGCCAATAGCAGTTAGCACCTGGGCTGTAATGAGACGTTAATTAGATGGTTGGAGGTGGTGTGGTCCTTCATACACACAGCTCCTTACTGTAGTAGTACAGCTGTGATGCTCCAGTCTGTCTACCTGACTGAGGTGGCTCTACACAAGTTCATTGTCAGTTCATGGAGTAAACTAAGTTTGATTCAGTTCATGGAGTAAACTAAGTTTGATTCAGTTCATGAAGTAAACTAAGTTTGATTCAGTTCATGGAGTAAACTAAGTTTGATTCAGTTCATGAAGTAAACTAAGTTTGATTCAGTTCATGAAGTAAACTAAGTTTGATTCAGTTCATGGAGTAAACTAAGTTTGATTCAGTTCATGGAGTAAATTAAGTTTGATTCAGTTCATGAAGTAAACTAAGTTTGATTCAGTTCATGGAGTAAACTAAGTTTGATTCAGTTCATGGAGTAAACTAAGTTTGATTCAGTTCATGGAGTAAACTAAGTTTGATTCAGTTCATGGAGTAAACTAAGTTTGATTCAGTTCATGAAGTAAACTAAGTTTGATTCTACCGTCCCCTCAGCACAAGAGGTAACACGTTTAGGCGTAAACCGGGAACATCTGGAAACCGGATTTGTTTAAACATCCCCTTAGGCTTAACGCATTAGTGACACGAACCAACTCAAGCTACAAAAAAGCATTCATAATGTCATATGATACCGCTTAGCATGTTCTTCCATTGCTTCTACCATCAACGGGAGAGGAAAAATACTACACTAGTTTAAAGTTAGATCTGTCTCTTTGCATTGGATTCATCCGCCTACTTCCTCATCTGGGTTGAAAGGTGACCTATCACTTCCTCACCTGTGTTGAAAGGTGACATATCACTTCCTCATCTGGGTTGAAAGGTGACCTATCACTTCCTCATCTGGGTTGAAAGGTGACCTATCACTTCCTCATCTGGGTTGAAAGGTGACCTATCACTTCCTCATCTGGGTTGAAAGGTGACCTATCACTTCCTCATCTGGGTTGAAAGGTGACCTATCACTTCCTCATATGGGTTGAAAGGTGACCTATCACTTCCTCATCTGGGTTGACAGGTGACCTATCTAGAGCGGTGTTGGTTAGACCACATCCCGAAAAAGAAACCGGTCTTTTCACAAAGTCGTCTGCAGCGTCTGCGAACGGTTTGGCCTAGAAGCTATGATGACCCCTCTGTGGAAAGTGGAGGCTCTCCCCAAAACCATGGTGTGTTTTACTATGATGACCCCTCTGTGGAAAGTGGAGGCTCTCCCCAAAACCATGGTGTGTTTTACTACGATGACCCCTCTGTGGAAAGTGGAGGCTCTCCCCAAAACCATGGTGTGTTTTACTATGATGACCCCTCTGTGGAAAGTGGAGGCTCTCCCCAAAACCATGGTGTGTTTTACTATGATGACCCCTCTGTGGAAAGTGGAGGCTCTCCCCAAAACCATGGTGTGTTTTACTATGATGACCCCTCTGTGGAAAGTGGAGGCTCTCCCCAAAACCATGGTGTGTTTTACTATGATGACCCCTCTGTGGAAAGTGGAGGCTCTCCCCAAAACCATGGTGTGTTTTACTATGATGACCCCTCTGTGGAAAGTGGAGGCTCTCCCCAAAACCACGGTGTGTTTTGCTCTAAATCCCCCACAGGCATCTTGGGAGTCGTCTGAATT
>NW_025761266.1:0-2868 GCF_021184085.1 Oncorhynchus gorbuscha
CAAACAGGCAGACACACACGTACACACACAAACAGGCTGACACACACGTACACACACAAACAGGCAGACACACACGTACACACACAAACAGGCTGAACACACGTACACACACAAACAGGGAGACACACACGCGTACACACACAAACAGGCAGACACACACGTACACACACAAACAGGCTGACACACACGTACACACACAAACAGGCAGACACACACGTACACACACAAACAGGCTGACACACACGTACACACACAAACAGGCTAGAACACACACGTACACACACAAACAGGCACAACACGACGACATACAGTCACACAAACATGCAGACACACACGTACACACACAAACAGTCTGACACACACGTACACACACAAACAGGCAGACACACACGTACACACACAAACAGGCAGACACACACGTACACACACAAACAGGCTGACACACGTACACACACAAACAGGCAGACACACACAAACAGGCAGACACACACGTACACACACAAACAGGCAGACACACGTACACACACAAACAGGCTGACACACACGTACACACACAAACAGGCAGACACACACGTACACACACAAACAGGCTGACACACGTACACACACAAACAGGCAGACACACACAAACAGGCTGACACACATGTACACAAACAAACAGGCAAACACACACGTACACACACAAACAGGCTCACACACACGTACACAAACAAACAGGCAAACACACACGTACACACACAAACAGGCAAACACACACGTACACACACAAACAGGGAGACACACACGTACACACACAAACAGGGAGACACACACGTACACACACAAACAGGCTGACACACACACTGACACATATAATATAACCTCTTGGTGCACTGCAACCTCCACGACTGACATTTCACCTAAACTTACTGTATCACACATACAGACACAAACAGTCTGACACACACGTACACACACAAACAGTCTGACACACACGTACACACACAAACAGTCTGACACACACGTACACACACAAACAGGCAGACACACGTACACACACAAACAGGCTGACACACACGTACACACACAAACAGGCAGACACACACGTACACACACAAACAGGCTGACACACGTACACACACAAACAGGCAGACACACACAAACAGGCTGGGACACACATGTACACAAACAAACAGGCAAACACACACGTACACACACAAACAGGCTCACACACACGTACACAAACAAACAGGCAAACACACACGTACACACACAAACAGGCAAACACACACGACACACACAAACAGGGAGACACACACGTACACACACAAACAGGGAGACACACACGTACACACACAAACAGGCTGACACACACACTGACACATGCCATAATATAACCTCTGGTGCACTGCAACCTCCACGACTGACATTTCACCTAAACTTACTGTAATACACATACAGACACAAACAGTCTGACACACACGTACACACACAAACAGTCTGACACACACGTACACACACAAACAGTCTGACACACACGTACACACACAAACAGGCAGACACACGTACACACACAAACAGGCTGACACACGTACACACACAAACGCAGACACACACAAACAGGCAGACACACACGTACACACACAAACAGGCTGACACACGTACACACACAAACAGGGCAGACACACACAAACAGCAGCTGACACACAAACATGTACACAAACAAACAGGCAACACACACACGTACACACACAAACAGGCTCACACACAGGCAGACACACAAACAAAACAGGCTGGAACCACACGTACACACACAAACAGGCAGACACACGTACACACATAAACAGGCGGAAATCCACACGTACACACACAAACAGGCAGACACACACGTACACACACACACAAACAGGCAGACACACACGTACACACAACAGGCTGACACACGTACACACACAAACAGGCTGACACACATACACACACAAACAGGCAGACACACACGTACACACACAAACAGGCAGACACACACGTACACACACAAACAGGCTGACACACACGTACACACACAAACAGGCAGACACACACGTACACACACAAACAGGCAGACACACACGTACACACACAAACAGGCAGACACACACGTACACACACAAACAGGCAGACACACACGTACACACACAAACAGGCTGACACACACACTGTACACACACAAACAGGTAGACTACACACGTACACGACACAAACAGGCAAACACTACACACATACAGACACAAACAGGCAGACACACACGTACACACACAAACAGTCTGACACACACGTACACACACAAACAGGCAGACACACACGTACACACACAAACAGGCTTGACACACGTACACACACAAACAGGCAGACACACACAAACAGGCAGACACACACGTACACACACAAACAGGTAGACACACGTACACACACAAACAGGCTGACACACACGTATACACACACAAACAGGCAGACACACACGTACACACACAAACAGGCTGACACACGTACACACACAAACAGGCAGACACACACAAACAGGCTGACACACATGTACACAAACAAACAGGCAAACACACACGTACACACACAAACAGGCTCACACACACGTACACAAACAAACAGGCAAACACACACGTACACACACAAACAGGCAAACACACACGTACACACACAAACAGGAGACACACACGTACACACACAAACAGGGAGACCACACGTACACACACAAACAGGCTGACACACACACTGACACATATAATATAACCTCTTGGTGCACTGCAACCTCCACGACTGACATTTCACCTAAACTTACTCAGGTCACACATACAGACACAAACATGCAGACACACACGTACACACACAAACAGG
>NW_025761267.1:0-2868 GCF_021184085.1 Oncorhynchus gorbuscha
CTGTTATAGACCTGTCTACTCTGTTATAGACCTGTCTAACTGTTATAGACCTCGTCTAACTGTTATAGACCTGTCTAACTCTCGTCTATAGACCTGTCCAACTCTCTCTGTTATAGACCTGTCCTAACCTCTCTGTTATAGACCTGTCTACCTCTCTCTGTTATAGACCTGTCTAACTCTCTCTGTTATAGACCTGTCTCACATCTGTTATAGACCTGTCTAACTCTCTCTGTTATAGACCTGTCTAACTCTCTCTGTTATAGACCTGTCTAACTCTCTCTGTTATAGACCTGTCTACCTCTCTCTGTTATAGACCCGTCTAACTCTCTCTGTTATAGACCTGTCTACCTCTCTCTGTTATAGACCTGTCTACCTCTCTCTGTTATAGACCCGTCTAACTCTCTCTGTTATAGACCTGTCTACCTCTCTCTGTTATAGACCCGTCTACCTCTCTCTGTTATAGACCGTCTAACTCTCTCTGTTATAGTCCTGTCTAACTCTCTCTATTATAGACCTGTCTAACTGTTATAGTCCTGTCTAACTGTTATAGACCTGTCTAACTCTCTCTGTTATAGACCTGTCTAACTCTCTCTGTTATAGTCCTGTCTAACTCTCTCTATTATAGACCTGTCTAACTGTTATAGTCCTGTCTAACTGTTATAGACCTGTCTAACTCTCTCTGTTATAGACCTGTCTAACTCTCTCTATTATAGACCTGTCTAACTGTTATAGTCCTGTCTAACTCTGTTATAGACCTGTCTAACTCTCTCTGTTATAGACCTGTCTACCTCTCTCTGTTATAGACCCGTCTACCTCTCTCTGTTATAGACCCGTCTAACTCTCTCTGTTATAGTCCTGTCTAACTCTCTCTATTATAGACCTGTCTAACTGTTATAGTCCTGTCTAACTGTTATAGACCTGTCTAACTCTCTGTTATAGACCTGTCTAACTCTCTCTATTATAGACCTGTCTAACTGTTATAGTCCTGTCTAACTCTGTTATAGACCTGTCTAACTCTCTCTGTTATAGACCTGTCTACCTCTCTCTGTTATAGACCTGTCTAACTCTCTCTGTTATAGACCTGTCTACCTCTCTGTTATAGACCGTCTACCTCTCTCTGTTATAGACCCGTCTAACTCTCTCTGTTATAGTCCTGTCTAACTCTCTCTATTATAGACCTGTCTAACTGTTATAGTCCTGTCTAACTGTTATAGACCTGTCTAACTCTCTGTTATAGACCTGTCTAACTCTCTCTATTATAGACCTGTCTAACTGTTATAGTCCTGTCTAACTCTGTTATAGACCTGTCTAACTCTCTCTGTTATAGACCTGTCTACCTCTCTCTGTTATAGACCCGTCTACCTCTCTCTGTTATAGTCCTGTCTAACTGTTATAGTCCTGTCTAACTGTTATAGACCTGTCTAACTCTCTCTGTTATAGACCTGTCTAACTCTCTCTATTATAGACCTGTCTAACTGTTATAGTCCTGTCTAACTCTGTTATAGACCTGTCTAACTCTCTCTGTTATAGACCTGTCTACCTCTCTCTGTTATAGACCCGTCTACCTCTCTCTGTTATAGACCCGTCTAACTCTCTCTGTTATAGTCCTGTCTAACTCTCTCTATTATAGACCTGTCTAACTGTTATAGTCCTGTCTAACTGTTATAGACCTGTCTAACTCTCTCTGTTATAGACCTGTCTAACTCTCTCTATTATAGACCTGTCTAACTGTTATAGTCCTGTCTAACTCTGTTATAGACCTGTCTAACTCTCTCTGTTATAGACCTGTCTAACTCTCTCTATTATAGACCTGTCTAACTGTTATAGTCCTGTCTAACTCTGTTATAGACCTGTCTAACTCTCTCTGTTATAGACCTGTCCAACTGTTATAGACCTGTCTCTCTGTTATAGACCTGTCTAACTCTCTCTGTTATAGACCTGTCTAACTCTCTGTTATAGACCTGTCTAACTCTCTCTGTTATAGACCTGTCTAACTCTCTGTTATAGACCTGTCTAACTCTCTCTATTATAGACCTGTCTAATCTCTGTTATAGACCTGTCTAACCTCTCTGTTATAGACCTGTCTAACTCTCTCTATTATAGACCTGTCTAACTCTCTCTATTATAGACCTGTCTAACTGTTATAGTCCTGTCTAACCTGTTATAGACCTGTCTAACTCTCTCTGTTATAGACCTGTCTAACTCTCTATTATAGACCTGTCTAACTCTCTGTTATAGACCTGTCTAACCTCTCTCTGTTATAGACCTGTCTACCTCTGGCTCTGTTATAGACCCGTCTAACTCTCTCTGTTATAGTCCTGTCTAACTCTCTCTGTATAGACCTGTCTAACTGTCCTATAGTCCTAATCTCTAACTGTTATAGACCTGTCTAACTCTCTCTGTTATAGACCTGTCGTAACTAACTCTCTGTTATAGACCTGTCTAACTCTCTGTTCATAGTCCTGTCTAACTCTGTTATAGACCTGTCTAACTCTCTCTGTTATAGACCTGTCTACTCTCTCACTGTTATAGACCTGTCTAACCTCTCTGTTATAGACCTGTCTAACTCTGTTATAGACCTGTCTAGCTCTCTCTGTTATAGACCTGTCTAACTGTTATAGACCTGCTCTAACTGATTATAGACCTGTCTAACTCTCTCTGTTATGAGACCTGTCTAACTCTCTCGTTATGGACCTGTCTAACTGTCTACTGTTATAGACCTGTCTAGCTGTTATAGACCTGTCTCACTCTCTGCTATAGTCCTGGCTAACTCTCTCTTGTTATGGGCCTGTCTAACTCGCTGTTGTAGACCTGTCTAACTCTTCTGTTATAGACCTTGTCTAACTCTCTCTGTTATAGGCCTGCCTA
>NW_025761268.1:0-2867 GCF_021184085.1 Oncorhynchus gorbuscha
CTACCACATAGAGGCAGCCTGAAGGCCTCATAGTCCCAGCTACCAGAACAGGACATGTACATATACACTACCTAGTATACACTACCTACCACATAGAGGCAGCCTGAAGTATGTGTATGTGTGTGTGTGTGTGTGTGTGTGTGTGTGTGTGTGTGTGTGTGTGTGTGTGTGTGTGTGTGTGTGTGTGTGTGTGTGTGTGTGTGTGTGTGTGTGTGTGTGTGTGTGTGTGTGTGTGTGTGTGTGTGTGTGTGTGTGTAAAATCTTCTCTTTTTTTACAATATGTGCCATGTAAAAAAGTTCCTTGCTCAGGACATGATGTTCTGAAAGAGCTGCAAAATCTGGACCCCTACAAATCAGCCGGGCTAGACAATCTGGACCCTTTCTTTCTAAAATTATCTGCCGAAATTGTTGCCACCCCTATTACTAGCTTTGTTCAACCTCTCTTTCGTGTCGTCTGAGATTGCCAAAGATTGAAAAGCAGCTGCGGTCATCCCCCTCTTCAAAGGGGGGGGACACTCTTGACCCAAACTGCTACAGACCTATATCTATCCTACCCTGCCTTTCTAAGGTCTTCGAAAACCAAGTCAACAAACAGATTACCCACCATTTAGAATCCCACCGCTCCTTCGCCGCTATGCAATCTGGTTTCCGAGCTGGTCATGGGTGCACCTCGGCCATGCTCAAGGTCCTAAACAATATCTTAACCGCCAGACAGTACTGTGCAGCCGTATTCATCGACCTGGCCAAGGCTTTCGACACTGTCAATAACCATATCCTCATCGGCAGACTCGACAGCCTTGTTTTCTCAAATGATTGCCTCGCCTAGTTCACCAAGTACTTCTCTGATAGAGTTCAGTGTGTCAAATCGGAGGGCCTTTTGTCCTGGCCTTTGGCAGTCTCTATGGGTGTGCCACAGGGTTCAATTCTTGGGCCGACTCTCTTCTCTGTATACATCAATGATGTCGCTCTTGCTGCTGGTGAGTCTCTGATCGACCTCTACACAGACGACACCATTCTG
Source organism: Oncorhynchus gorbuscha (assembly GCF_021184085.1). Lineage (NCBI taxonomy): Eukaryota > Metazoa > Chordata > Actinopteri > Salmoniformes > Salmonidae > Oncorhynchus > Oncorhynchus gorbuscha. The sequence continues at coordinate 1,019 of NW_025761268.1, forward strand.
TATACTTCTGGCCCTTCTTTGGACATTGTGATAACAACCCTCCAGGCAAGCTTCAATGCCATACAACTCTCCTTCCGTGGCCTCCAACTGCTCTTAAATACAAGTAACATTAAATGCATGCTCTTCAACCGATCGCTGCCTGCACCTGCCCGCCCGTCCAGCATCACTACTCTGTATGGTTCGGACTTAGAATATGTGAACAACTACAAATACCTAGGTGTCTGGTTAGACTGTAAACTCTCCTTCCAGACTCACGTCAAACCTCCAATCCAAAGTTAAATCTAGAATTGACTTCGCAACAAAGCATTGAATCTAGAATTGATTTCGCAACAAAGCATCCTTCACTCATGCTGGAAGTGAAATATGGAACCGTTCCGTATTTTATCTAGCGGGCGGCAACCCTAAGTCTAAATATTGCTGTTACATTGCACAACCTTCAATGTTATGTCATAATTATGTACAATTCTGGCAAATTAATTTTGGTCTGTTAGAAGATAATTGGTCTTCGCTTATGTTCGCAACGAGTCGTGTATGCCCAATCTGGTTGAATAAATACCTTGACTTGTTGTACTAAGAATGATACCATCTAGTTAAAAGAAAGTAAGAAGTATAAATATTAACTAAATATAAGTTTTAAAAATGTGCTTGTGTATTGATCTTGAGAAAGGCATTGATGTTTTATGGTTAGGAAATTTTATATTGGTGCAACCACAGTTCTTTTTACTTAATGTGTTGTTAAATCATCACACGTTTAAGTAGGTTTGGTGATGATAAATTAACAGACACCACATTGATTATATTCAAAGAAATAGGACAAAGCTAGTTAAACTAGTAATATCATCAACCATGTAGTTAACAAGTGATTATGTTAAGATAAGTTTAATGCTAGCTAGCAACTTACATGGCTCCTTGCTGCACTCGCATAACAGGTGGTCAGTCTGCCACGCAGTCTCCTCATGGAGTGCAATGTAATCGGCCATAATCGGCGTCCAAAAATTCAGATTACCAATTTGTTATGAAAATTGAAATCGGCCCCATTAATCGGCCATTCCGATTAAGCCGTGAGACCTCTAATATATATATATACACACTACCGCTCCAAAAAGTTTGAGATCACTTAGAAATGTCCATGTTGATGAGAAGGCACATTTTTTGTTCATTAAAATGACTTCAAATTGATCAGAAATACAGTGTAGACATTGTTAATGTTGTAAATGGCTATTGTACTTGGAAAACAAGTATTTTTTATGGGAATATCTACCCTTATGTGTACAGAATTTATTATCAGCAACCATCATCTGTTGACTGCCATGTTGTGTTAGCTAATGCAAGTTTATCATTCTCAGTTTATCAGTCTCAACGTCAACAGGAAAGAGGCGACTGACCAGGATGCTGTCCCGAGGCAGAGTTGCAAAGAAAAAGCCATATCTCAGACTGGCCAATAAAAATAAAATATTAAGATGGGCAAAAGAACACAGACACTGGACAGAGGAACTCTGCCTAGAATCCTGAGCCAGCATCTGGGAAGACTGGACAGAGGCCTCTTCACTGTATCCTTCAGTCACATTAAGACTGCAGGGAATAGGAGAGGGCTCACTTGACGTGGAGATCGGACAGGAGGGCCAGGCATCCTTCAGTCACCTCCTTCACTGTTGACGCTTGAGTTGGACAGAGGAACTCTGCCTAGAAGACGCCTCTTCACTCTGCCTCAGGAAGGCCAGCATCCTTCAGTCACCTCTTGCTGTTAGCGTTGAGACTGGACAGAAGACTCTGCCTAGAAGGCCCATCCTTCAGTCACCTCTTCACTGTTGACGTTGAGACTGGACAGAGGAACTCTGCCTAGAAGGCC
>NW_025761269.1:0-2867 GCF_021184085.1 Oncorhynchus gorbuscha
GTGGGCATCGATCCCACTACCTCACGCGTGCAAAGCATTTGAGCTAATTCCCCAGCCGTTTGGAATTTCCGCAAGAAGCAACCAAGAGGGTCCAGTCTTGTCAGGCTATGCTGTTGGTGGACTTGTTTGTTGGCCGTGCCAGCACTTACACAGAGGCTGAAATTGCATTTCAACAATTGAGAAAACAGCAAATGGCAGTTAGCTCCAGTTAGTTGCAGTGGGCTCATCAGCCAGGTCATGGGTTCGATCCCCATTATGTACATTTTGAGTGTCAAAATTATGAGTCATGCACATATTAATTGTCAAGGGTGCTGCAATTATGTTGAGTGAATTGCAGGAATAGCTCAGGTGGGAGAGCGTTAGACTGAGATCCTAAAAGGTCCCTGGTTCGATCCCGGGTTTCGGCATCTGTATTTGTTCTTTCTTTATGCTCTGGCTTCAAGGAAACTTTCCACAGCTTTGTTTGTGGGCCTCAATGGTGTGTCTACGCTCTGAAAGTAAGCAATGTCTTGCTTTTTCATCTGACATTTTGACATCAGTGTCACATTAAAGTTGCTTGTCATTGCTACATAATATAATAATAATAATATATGCCATTTAGCAGACGCTTTTATCCAAAGCGACTTACAGTCATGTGTGCATACATTCTACGTATGGGTGGTCCCGGGAATCGGACCCACTACCCTGGCGTTACAAGCGCCATGCTCTACCAACTGAGCTACAGAAGGACATGACAGTAGGTTGTCGTAAGACAAGGCTGCATGAAGTGTGAACTGGAGTTTTCTTGCATCCATAAAAAAATGTGCTTTTGGAGAATGTGGGCATCGATCCCACTACCTCACGCGTGCAAAGCATTTGAGCTAATTCCCCAGCCGTTTGGAATTTCCGCAAGAAGCAACCAAGAGGGTCCAGTCTTGTCAGGCTATGCTGTTGGTGGACTTGTTTGTTGACGTGCCAGCACTTGCAGAGGCTCGGTGCATTTCAACAATTGAGGAAAATAGCAAATGGCTGGTTAGCTCAGTTGGTTATAGTGTGGTGCTAATAACGCCAAGGTCATGGGTTCGATCCCCATACTGGCCATTATGTACATTTTGAGTGTCAAAATTATGAGTCACATGCATGTGAATTGTCAAGGGTGCCACAGAATTATGTTGAGTGAATTGCCGGAATAGCTCAGTTGGGAGAGCGTTAGACTGAAGATCTAAAGGTCTCTGGTTCGATCCCGGGTTGCACATCTGTATTTGTTCTTTCTTTATGCTCTGGCTTCAAGGAAACTTTCCACAGCTTTGTTTGTGGGCCTCAATGGTGTGTGCTACGCTGCTCCTCTGAAAGTAAGTAATTTCTTGCTTTTTCATCTGACATTTTGACATCAGTGTTACATTAAAGTTGCTTGTCATTGCTACATGACAGTATAAGACAAGGCTGCATGAAGTGTGAACTGCAGCTTTCTTGGATCCACAAAAAAATGTTTTTGGGGAATGCGGGCATCGATCCCACTACCTATAGCATGCTAAGCAAACACAATACCAATTGATCAAATTCCCCAGCTGTTTGGAATTGCCACAAGGAGTCAGCGTGTCCAGTCTTGTCAGGCTATGCTGTTGGTGGACTTGTTAGTTTGCGCTCCAGCACTTGCAGAGGCTCAGTGCATCTCAACAATTGTGCTCTGTAGCCAGCGGCCGGCTAGCTCAGTTGGTTAGAGTGTGTGATACGCTGCTCTCTGAAAGTAAGTAATGTCTTTCTTTTTCATCTGACATTGTAACATCAGTGTTACATGAGAGTTTCTTGTCATTGTTACATGACAGTTTCTTGTCATTGTTTACATGACAGTAGGTTGTCGTAAGACAAGGCTGCATGAAGTGTGAACTGGAGTTTTCTTGGATCCATATAACATTGTGCTTTTGGAGAATGTGGGCATCGATCCCACTACCTCACGCGTGCAAAGCATTTGAGCTAATTCCCCAGCCGTTTGGAATTTCCGCAAGAAGCAACCAAGAGGGTCCAGTCTTGTCAGGCTATGCTGTTGGTGGACTTGTTTGTTGACGTGCCAGCACTTGCAGAGGCTGGCACGACAATAGGAGTCCTGGTAAATGCATTTACAACCATATTTTTATATTTGGGTTACTAGTTGCACGTGCATTTGCAATATGATTCTATAGTGAAAAAACATCACCAAATGGACATGATGAAATCAACACAACGAGTGATGGAAAGGAACAACTATCTCTGCCAGGCCATCCTGTGTTCATCAGGCCAGTCAATTTTGCATTCCTGCAGGATTTTTATAGCATGACAAAATCGTGATGGTACATGCCCATTGAACCACATTGCAAATGCACAGTGACTTTGCAAAAGTGAGAAAACATAAACAAATGGACATGATGAAATCAACACAACGAGTGATGGAAAGGAACAACTATCACTGCCCGGCCATCCCGAGTTCATCAGGCCAGTCAATTTTGCATTTCTGCAGGATTTTCGAGCATGTCAAATTTCTTATGGCATTTGGCCCCCAAAAAAGTGACTTTTGACTTTGACTTTTGACTTCCGATGAAATCATATTGTAAATGGACAAATCCCATATTCCTTATGCACAAGTTAAACATTTTTTTAAATGATAATAAAATACAACTAAAGTATGTTGATACAGTTCTTACACATTATGTGTAATTGACACAGAATTTGAAAGAATTTCAAAAAAACGGTCCAGAAAGCACTTTATTAAGGGTGTGTGAGGTTTTACAAAAATTTTGACATTTTTGACTTTTGACTTTGACTTCCTAGAAATCATATTGAAAATGGACAAAACATATTACTTATGCGCATGTAAAAAAATAATATATATATGATAATAAAATTGGACAAAA
>NW_025761270.1:0-2867 GCF_021184085.1 Oncorhynchus gorbuscha
AGAGTCAATGTGGAGGTTATATACAGAGGTACCGGTACAGAGTCAATGTGGAGGTTATATGCAGAGGGTACCGGTACAGAGTCAATGTGGAGGTTATATACAGGGGTGCCGGTGCAGAGTCAATGTGGAGGTTATATACAGGGGTACCGGTACAGAGTCAATGTGGAGGTTATATACAGGGGTACCGGTACAGAGTCAATGTGGAGGTTATATACAGGGTGTACCAGTACAGAGTCAATGTGGAGGTTATATACAGGGGGTACCGGTACAGAGTCAATGTGGAGGTTATATACAGGGGTACCGGTACAGAGTCAATGTGGAGGTTATATACAGGGGTACAGCTACAGAGTCAATGTGGAGGTTATATACAGGGGGTACCGGTACAGAGTCAATGTGGAGGTTATATACAGGGGTACCGGTACAGAGTCAATGTGGAGGTTATATACAGGGGGTACCGGTACAGAGTCAATGTGGAGGCTATATACAGAGGGTACCGGTACAGAGTCAATGTGGAGGTTATATACAGGGGTACCGGTACAGAGTCAATGTGGAGGCTATATACAGGGTACCAGTACAGAGTCAATGTGGAGGCTATATACGAGGTGGTACCAGTACAGAGTCAATGTGGAGGCTATATACAAGGTGGTACCGGTACAGAGTCAATGTGGAGGCTATATACAAAGTGGTACCAGTACAGAGTCAATGTGGAGGCTATATACAAGGTGGTACCAGTACAGAGTCAATGTGGAGGCTATATAGTTTAGTTTAGTTTATTTTATTTTTACAGGGACATTGCACATTAATCAACGTTTCAGTAAAAGTGTCGGTTTTAGCCAGCCGGCTAATTTTCAACCGCAGTCCCTGGGCAGGTTATTAAAAACAATTACAATATAGACAATAGCACCATAGAACAAGCAAGACATAGCAACATAGGACAAGCAAGACATAGCATACAGACAGAGCAACATAGAACAAAAAGCAGCAAAACAAAATTCATAAAAGCAACAAAGTGTTTCCACACCTCACAAGCTACAGACAACAGACAACATGGAAAGCGGCAACACACAGCTAGGGACCATGTTCACAAATCTGATTGACCTTTAGCCAGGTCTTCAAGCATTTTGTGAAAGTGTGATATGTGGTGCAGTTATGTGTGTCTGATGGCAGTGTATTCCAGACATGGGAAGCTCTCACAGAGAATGCAGATTTACTAAAGGTGCTTTTCCTTAGGGGAACTATACAGTCACCTCTCATGGCAGACCTTGTGGATCTGCTGCCATATGTCTGGGTTTTCTGTTTAACAAAAATATTGAATGGAGGGGAGCCAGGCCATTTAGGATCTTGAATACAAGACATGCGTCGGTGTATTGCACAAGATTTTCCCAACTCAAGAGCTCATGCTTTCTAAGGATGTGACAATGATGATGGCTATTGGGCTTCCTATCAAGCACTTTGAGAGCCTGTTTGTAGACAGACTGAATAGGTTTTAATGTTGTACAGCAAGCTTGGGCCCAACTAGTCAAGCAGTATGTTAAGTGGGGGAGTATCATAGAATTGAAGTACAGTTTTGCTACCTCTGTAGTCAAACAATTTCGTATAAATCGGAAATTAGCTAGGTTGAATTTGGTTATTTGAATTACCTTTTTCACATGCTTTTTAAAAGAGAGGTTGGAATCAAGTATGATGCCAAGGTACTTAAAATCGGATACCACCTGGAGCTTCTCCCCTGACACATAGACATCTGGCTCAGTAGCATCTGTTGCCCTCTTTGTGAAGAACATGCAAACAGTTTTTTTCACATTGAGATGCAAACACGAGTCACTGAGCCACTTTGTAACCTGGACCATTACAGTAGTGAGTTCTTGTGCAGCTTGTTGTTTGCTCTTTGCATGCACATATATCACTGTATCATCTGCATACATTTGAACTTCAGACCCAGTACAGACAGAAGGCAGATCATTAATGTACAGGCTGAACAGGAGGGGCCCCAGTATTGACCCTTGGGGCACGCCCACATCATAGCTACGAGTGGGCGACAGCTCATTGCTCACTCTGACACACTGAGTTCTGCCTTCAAGGTATGATTTCATCCATCTCAAGGCATCAGGGGAAAAGTTGAACTTGGACAATTTTGTGATGAGAATCTCATGGTTAACAGTATCAAAAGCCTTCCTTAGGTCCAGAAACACAGCCCCAACAGCACCCCTTTGTCCATCTTGGACTTCACATTTTCCAGAAGAAAGCAGTTGGCCGTTTCTGTGGAGTGTTTGGCTCTGAAGCCAAACTGCATGCAGTGTAATGTGAAGGGCTGTTGTTGAGGTGGGCAATCAGTTGTTCTGCTACACACTTTTCATCAACCTTTGACACCACAGGTAGTATACTATACAAGGTGGTACCGGTACAGAGTCAATGTGGAGGCTATAAACAAGGTGGTACCGGTACAGAGTCAATGTGGAGGCTATGATACAGGGGGTACAGGTACAGAGTCAATGTGGAGGCTATAAACAAGGTACCGGTACAGAGTCAATGTGGAGGCTATATACAAGGTGGTACCAGTACAGAGTCAATGTGGGAGGCTATATGCAGGGGTACCGGTACAGAGTCAGTGTGGAGGCTATATACAAGGTGGTACCGGTACAGAGTCAGTGTGGAGGCTATATACAAGGTGGTACCGGTACAGAGTCAATGTGGAGGCTATATGCAGGGGGTACCGCTACAGAGTCAATGTGGAGGCTATATACAGGGTACCAGTACAGAGTCAATGTGGAGGCTATATACAAGGGGTACCGGTACAGAGTCAGTGTGGAGGCTATATACAACGTGGTACCGGTACAGAGTCAGTGTGGAGGCTATATACAAGGTGGTAC
>NW_025761271.1:0-2866 GCF_021184085.1 Oncorhynchus gorbuscha
CTAAGACACCTGCTCACACGCAGCATCTGAAGGAGACAAGACATGACAGGGCGACAATGACACAGCACAGCGAACATCATCTGGATCCGATAAGGATACAGAAGGGAAAACAAGAGAAATAGGGACTCTAATCAGAGGGCAAAATAGGGACAGGTGTGAAAAGACTAAATGGAATGAGTTAGAATGAACAGCTGGGGAGCAGGAACGGAAACGATAGAGAGAGAAGGAGGGAGGGGAGGAGGAGGGCCAAAAAGGAACCAACCTAATAAGACCAGCAGGAAAGCAGACAGAAGAAGGCTTCAATGACAAGATTAATATATGACAAAACATGACAGTACCCTCCCTGACTCACCGAGCGCCTCCTGGCGCACTCGAGGGATGATCCACTGCTGGCGACAGAGAAATCATCAATCAGAACGGTCCAGCACGTCGAGATGGAACCCAACTCCTCTCCTCAGGACCGTAACCTCCCAATCCACTAAGTATTGGTGACCCGTCCCCGAGAACGCATGTCCATGATCTTATGTACCTTGTAAATAGGTGCGCTCGACAAGGACGGGGGGGAGGGAAGACGAACGGGGGTGCGAAGAAAGGGCTTAACACAGGAGACATGGAAGACAGGATGGACGCGACGAAGATGTCGCGGAAGAAGCTAGCCGCACAGCGACAGGATTGACGACCTGGGAGACACGGAACGGACCAATGAACAAGGAGTCAACTTACGAGAAGCTGTCGTAAGAGGAAGGTTGCGAGTGGAAAGCCCACTCTCTGGCCGCAACAATACCTTGACTCTTAATCCTGCGTTTATTGGCGGCTCACAGTCTGTGCCCTGTAACGGCAAAGTGCAGAGACCTCACCCTCCTCCAGGTGCGCTCACAACGTTGGACAAACGCTGAGCGGAGGGAACGCTGGACTCGGCAAGCTGGGATGAGAACAGAGGAGGCTGGTAACCCAGACTACTCTGAAACGGAGATAACCCGGTAGCAGACGAAGGAAGCGAGTTGTGAGCGTATTCTGCCCAGGGGAGCTGTTCTGCCCAAGACGCAGGGTTTCTAAAAGAAAGGCTGCGTAGTATGCGACCAATCGTCTGATTGGCCCTTTCTGCTTGACCGTTAGACTGGGGATGAAACCGGAAGAGAGACTGACGGAAGCACCAATCAAACGACAGAACTCCCCTCCAAAACTGTGACGTGAATTGCGGACCTCTGTCTGAAACGGCGTCTAACGGGAGGCCATGAATTCTGAACACATTCTCGATGATGATTTGTGCCGTCTCCTTAGCGGAAGGAAGCTTAGCGAGGGGAATGAAATGTGCCGCCTTAGAGAACCTATCGACAACCGTAAGAATCACAGTCTTCCCGCAGACAAAGGCAGACCGGTAATGAAGTCTAAGGCGATGTGAGACCATGGTCGAGAAGGAATGGGAAGCGGTCTGAGACGACCGGCAGGAGGAGAGTTACCTGACTTAGTCTGCGCGCAGTCCGAACAAGCAGCCACGAAACGGCGCGTGTCACGCTCCTGAGTAGGCCACCAAAAGCGCTGGCGAATAGAAGCAAGAGTACCTCGAACGCCGGGATGGCCAGCTAACTTGGCAGAGTGAGCCCACTGAAGAACAGCCAGACGAGTAGAAACAGGAACGAAAAGAAGGTTACTAGGACAAGCGCGGTGGCGACGCAGTGTGAGTGAGTGCTTGCTTAACCTGTCTCTCAATTCCCAGACTGTCAACCCGACAACACGCCCATAAGGAAGAATCCCTCGGGATCAGTAGAAGCCACAGAAGAACTAAAGAGACGGGATAAGGCATCAGGCTTGGTGTTCTTATTACCCGGCGGTAAGAAATCACAAACTCGAAACGAGCGAAAAACAACGCCCAACGAGCTTGACGTGCATTAAGTCGTTTGGCAGAACGGATGTACTCAAGGTTCTTATGGTCTGTCCAAACGACAAAAGGAACGGTCGCCCTCCAACCACTGTCGCCATTCGCCTAGGGCTAAGCGGATGGCGAGCAGTTCGCGGTTACCCACATCATAGTTGCGTTCCGATGGCGACAGGCGATGAGAAAAATAAGCGCAAGGATGAACCTTATCGTCAGACTGGAAGCGCTGGGATAGAATGGCTCCACGCCCACCTCTGAAGCGCCAACCTCGACAATGAATTGTTTAGTGACGTCAGGAGTAACGAGGATAGGAGCGGACGTAAAACGTTCTTGAGGAGATCAAAAGCTCCCTGGGCGGAACCGACCACTTAAAACACGTCTTGACAGAAGTAAGAGCTGTGAGAGGGGCAGCAACTTGACCGAAATTACGAATGAAACGCCGATAGAAATTAGCGAAACCTAGAAAGCGCTGCAACTCGACACGTGACCTTGAACGGGCCAATCACTGACAGCCTGACCTTAGCGGAATCCATCTGAATGCCTTCAGCGGAAATAACAGAACCGAGAAAAGTAACGGAGGAGACATGAAAAGAGCACTTCTCAGCCTTCACGTAGAGACAATTCTCTAAAAGGCGCTGGAGAACACGCGAACGTGCTGAACATGAATCTCGAGTGACGGTGAAAAAAATCAGGATATCGTCAAGATAGACAAAACAAAGATGTTCAGCATGTCTCTCAGAACATCATTAACTAATGCCTGAAAACAGCTGGAGCATTAGCGAGACCAAAAGGCAGAACCCGGTACTCAAAATGCCCTAACGGAGTGTTAAACGCCGCTTTCCACTGTCCCCCTCTCTGATGCGCACGAGATGGTAAGCATTACGAAGGTCCAACTTAGTAAAAGAACCTGGCTCCCTGCAGAATCTCTCGAAGGCTGATGACATAGGAAGCGGATAACGATTCTTAACCGTTATGTCATTCAGCCTCGAT
>NW_025761272.1:0-2865 GCF_021184085.1 Oncorhynchus gorbuscha
TGAGGGTAGTTTTCCCTGACTTACATTCACCATTTTGTAGGTTTTAGTATATAATGTCTTCCATATTGCCATGTTTCCTCATCTGCTTGCATGCACCTCTCCTATATCAAGGTGTTTTGGTACTTCCCTTATGCACTATGCCTTTCTACACTCTTACTAAACCATAGGTCAATGTAGTCTAACAGTCAACTGTCTAACCTGCCCTCTATTCATAGTGACTATAGTAGTAGATGAATCATATATAGTCTACCACTCAGCTGTCTAACCTGCCCTCTATTCATAGTGACTATAGTAGTAGATTAACTCATATATAGTCTACCACTCAGCTGTCTAACCTGCCCTCTATTCATAGTGACTATAGTAGTAGATGAATCATATATAGTCTACCACTCAGCTGTCTAACCTGCCCTCTATTCATAGTGACTATAGTAGTAGATGAATCATATATAGTCTACCACTCAGCTGTCTAACCTGCCCTCTATTCATAGTGACTATAGTAGTAGATGAATCATATATAGTCTACCACTCAGCTGTCTAACCTGCCTCTATTCATAGTGACTATAGTAGTAGATGAATCATATATAGTCTACCCACTCAGCTGTCTAACCTGCCCTCTATTCATAGTGACTATAGTAGTAGATGAATCATATATAGTCTACCACTCCAGCTGTCTATAGTAGTCCTGCCCTCTATTCAGTGTCAACTATAGTAGTAGATGAATCATATATAGTCTACCACTCAGCTGTCTAACCTGCCCTCTATTCATAGTGACAGTAGTAGTATATGAATCATATATAGTCTACCACTCAGCTGTCTAACCTGCCCTCTATTCATAGTGACTATAGTAGTAGATGAATCATATATAGTCTACCACTCAGCTGTCTAACCTGCCCTCTATTCATAGTGACAGTAGTAGTAGATGAATCATATATAGTCTACCACTCAGCTGTCTAACCTGCCCTCTATTCATAGTGACTATAGTAGTAGATGAATCATATATAGTCTACCACTCAGCTGTCTAACCTGCCCTCTATTCATAGTGACAGTAGTAGTATGAATCATATATAGTCTACCAACTCAGCTGTCTAACCTGCCCTCTATTCATAGTGACAGTAGTAGTAGATGAATCATATATAGTCTACCACTCAGCTGTCTAACCTGCCTCTATTCATAGTGACAGTAGTAGTATATGAATATATATAGTCTACCACTCAGCTGTCTAACCTGCCCTCTATTCATAGTGACTATAGTAGTAGATGAATCATATATAGTCTACCACTCAGCTGTCTAACCTGCCCTCTATTCATAGTGACTATAGTAGTAGATGAATCATATATATCTACCACTCAGCTGTCTAACCTGCCCTCTATTCATAGTGACAGTAGTAGTATGAAGAATCATATATAGTCTACCACTCAGCTGTCTAACCTGCCCTATTCATAGTGACAGTAGTAGTAGATGAATCATATATAGTCTACCACTCAGCTGTTTAACCTGCCTCTATTCATAGTGACAGTAGTAGTAGATGAATCATATATAGTCTACCACTCAGCTGTTAACCTGCCCTCTATTCATAGTGACTATAGTAGTAGATGAATCATATATAGTCTACCACTCAGCTGTCTAACTTGCCTCTATTCTATTCCTAGTAGTAGATGTGACTATCAGCTGTCTAACTGCCCTCTATTCATAGTGATGAATCATATATAGTCTACCACTCAGCTGTCTAACCTGCCTCTATTCTGACAGTATAGAGAATCATATATATCACCACCAGCTGTTGTCTAACCTATTTAGTGACAGTAGTAGATGAATCATATATAGTCTACCACTCAGCTGTCCTAACCTGCCCTCTATTCATAGTGACAGTAGTAGTATATGAATCATATAGTCTACCACCAGCTGTCTAACCTGCCCTCTATTCATAGTGACTATAGTAGTAGATGAATCATATATAGTCTACCACTCAGCTGTCTAACCTGCCCTCTATTCATAGTGACTATAGTAGTATATGAATCATATATAGTCTACCACTCAGCTGTCTAACCTGCCCTCTATTCATAGTGACAGTAGTAGTATATGAATCATATATAGTCTACCACTCAGCTGTCTAACCTGCCCTCTATTCATAGTGACTATAGTAGTAGATGAATCATATATAGTCTACCACTCAGCTGTCTAACCTGCCCTCTATTCATAGTGACAGTAGTAGTAGATGAATCATATATAGTCTACCACTCAGCTGTCTAACCTGCCCTCTATTCATAGTGACTATAGTAGTAGATGAATCATATATAGTCTACCACTCAGCTGTCTAACCTGCCCTCTATTCATAGTGACTATAGTAGTAGATGAATCATATATAGTCTACCACTCAGCTGTCTAACCTGCCCTCTATTCATAGTGACTATAGTAGTATATGAATCATATATAGTCTACCACTCAGCTGTCTAACCTGCCCTCTATTCATAGTGACTATAGTAGTAGATGAATCATATATAGTCTACCACTCAGCTGTCTAACCTGCCCTCTATTCATAGTGACTATAGTAGTAGATGAATCATATATAGTCTACCACTCAGCTGTCTAACCTGCCCTCTATTCATAGTGACTATAGTAGTAGATGAATCATATATAGTCTACCACTCAGCTGTCTAACCTGCCCTCTATTCATAGTGACTATAGTAGTAGATGAATCATATATAGTCTACCACTCAGCTGTCTAACCTGCCCTCTATTCATAGTGACTATAGTAGTAGATGAATCATATATAGTCTACCACTCAGCTGTCTAACCTGCCCTCTATTCATAGTGACTATAGTAGTAGATGAATCATATATAGTCTACCACTCAGCTGTCTAACCT
>NW_025761273.1:0-2865 GCF_021184085.1 Oncorhynchus gorbuscha
CGGTCTGCCTACCCATGTCAGAGACGCAAACTCGGTCTCAACCTTTAAGTCTTTACTGAAGACTCATCTCTTCAGTGGGTCATATGATTGAGTGTAGTCTGGCCCAGGAGTGGGAAGGTGAACGGAAAGGCTCTGGAGCAACGAACCGCCCTTGCTGTCTCTGCCTGGCCGGTTCCCCTTTTTCCACTGGGATTCTCTGCCTCAACCCTGTTACGGGGCTGAGTCACTGGCTTGCTGGGGCTCTCTCGTGCCGTCCCTGGGGGGGTGCGTCACCTGGTGGGGTTGATTCACTGTTGTGGTCGGCCTGTCTGGGTTTCCCCCCTTTGGGTTGTACCGTGTCGGGAGATCTTTTGTGGGCTATACTAGGCCTTGTCTCAGGATGGTAAGTTGGTGGTTGTAGATTTCCCTCTAGTGGTGTGGGGGCTGTGCTTTGGCAAAGTGGGTGGGGTTATATCCTTCCTGTTTGGCCCTGTCCGGGGTGTCCTCCTCGGATGGGGCCACCGTGTCTCCTGACCCCTCCTGTCTCAGCCTCCAGTATTTATGCTGCAGTAGTTTATGTGTCGGGGGGCTAGGGTCAGTTTGTTTATCTGGAGTACTTCTCCTGTCCTATTCGGTGTCCTGTGTAAATCTAAGTGTGCGTTCTCTAATTCTCTCCTTCTCTCCTTCTTTCTCTCTCTCGGAGGACCTGAGCCCTAGAACCATGCCCCAGGACTACCTGACATGATGACTCCTTGCTGTCCCCAGTCCACCTGGCCATGCTGCTGCTCCAGTTTCAACTGGCCTGGGCCCTAGGACCATGTCCCAGGACTACCTGACATGAGGACTCCTTGCTGTGGTCACCTGGCCATGCTCCTGCTCCAGTTTCAACTGTTCTGCCTTACTATTATTCAACCATGCTGGTGTTTATGAACATTTGAACATCTTGGCCACGTTGTTATAATCTCCACAACGCACAGCCAGAAGAGGACTGGCCACCCCACATATGCTTCTCTCTAATTCTCTCTTTCTTTCTCTCTCTCGGAGGACCTGAGCCCTAGGACCGTGCCCCAGGACTACCTGACATGATGGCTCCTTGCTGTCCCCAGTCCACCTGACTGTGCTGCTGCTCCAGTTTCAACTGTTCTGCCTTATTATTATTTGACCATGCTGGTCATTTATGAACATTTGAACATCTTGGTCATTTCGTTATAATCTCTACCCGGCACAGCCAGAAGAGGACTGGCCACCGCACATAGCCCGGTTCCTCTCTAGGTTTCTTCAGGTTTTGGCCTTTCTAGGGAGTTTTTCCTAGCCACCGTGCTTTTACACCTGCATTGTTTGCTGTTTGGGGTTTTAGGCTGGGTTTCTGTACAGCACTTTGAGATATCAGCTGATGTACGAAGGGCTATATAAATAAATTTGATTTGATTTGATTTGATTTGACACAATAGTTGTGGTGGAAGACATGATTTGGCTATAAAGCCCTGCACACACCTGAAACCTGTGTAAAATGGGGCAGTTTTGTTTATTTCCACGTCTCCCTGCTATCACCGGCCAGGCAGCCGCTCCTCTCCTCAGAATCCTCTCTGAGCAACACAGCCATCAATCTATGTGTTGAATGGGCATCACCGCATTCTGTATTGTCTGGTGGGCTTCAGGTTTTGGTGTGTGTCATTGTCTGTGTGTGCATGCATGCGTGTGTATGAGCATACCTGCATGCCGCGAACAGCTCTATGTGTTCGTGTGTATGCATGTCTGTATATACAGCTGTTCGCGGGCATGCAGGTGCACTCATATATATATATATATATATATATTGTCATTGGCTAAACAACCCAGAACACGCTGCCTAGGGTCATAGGTTATTGAGAGGTTGGTATAACTAGTGCTTATCAGTCTAATTAGGGAGTGTCTTACAGCAGCAGCAGGTATTGATCCACTGCTCTCCTACAGTGTTAGCCCTGCTGTCTCTCAGTATTCACCTTGTTTTCCTGGGTGCATGGAGATGGTTGACACACAGACAGCCTGGTTGACACACAGACACAGGGGAGCAGCACTCAGTGCTCTCTGGAAACCTGAAGACCTTGTACAAGACTCTGTGTGTGTGTGTGTGTGTGAGCGAGAGAGAAGTGACCTGCTTTTCCTCTGTCACCTTGCAAAAGCACAGTGGTTTGAACCTCCCCTGGTCCTGTCTCTCCCTGAGGGAAGGAAGGCTCATCCCCAGACAGACCAGGACTATAGCACCAGGGCTGAGGGAAGGAAGGCTCACCCAGACAGACCAGGACTATAGCACCAGGGCTGAGGGAAGGAAGGCTCACCCCCAGACAGACCAGGACTATAGCACCAGGGCTGAGGGAAGGAAGGCTCACCCCCAGACAGACCAGGACAATAGCACCAGGGCTGAGGGAAGGAAGGCTCACCCCCAGACAGACCAGGACTATAGCACCAGGGCTGAGGGAAGGAAGGCTCACCCCCAGACAGACCAGGACTATAGCACCAGGGCTGAGGGAAGGAAGGCTCACCCAGACAGACCAGGACTATAGCACCAGGGCTGAGGGAAGGAAGGCTCACCCCCAGACAGACCAGGACAATAGCACCAGGGCTGAGGGAAGGAAGGCTCACCCCCAGACAGACCAGGACTATAGCACCAGGGCTGAGGGGAGCAGGAGACACCAGGGGATCTTATACTTTCTAAGGCTCTTGATGTGAACTCCTTGCATGCTTTAAAAACAATCTCCATAATTCCATAGGCTATATTGCATATCCAGATTGAATAAATCTCTTGTTTGCTCGTCACAAGTAGAAGCCAATCTATTCTAGGATCACTGGGTATAAACTACGGCCATTTCTAACCCTTTATAGATTCTTGGGAGAATGTGTTTGATA
>NW_025761274.1:0-2865 GCF_021184085.1 Oncorhynchus gorbuscha
CAAGGAAACGACTCCCAAAAAAGAGTGGAAACGCTTTGTGTTCTGGTCAGACTCAAAAAGGGCACATCGCGCACCACTTCCCAGTATTCTTCTTGCCAATGTCCAGTCTCTCGACAACAAGGTTGATGAAATCCGAGCAAGGGTGGCATTCCAGAGGGATATCAGAGACTGCAACGTTCTCTGCTTTACGGAGACATGGCTTACTAGGAAAACGCTATCCAGGGCGGTACAGCCAACGGGTTTCTCCACGCACGCGCCGACAGAAACAAACATCTCTCTGGTAAGAAGAGTGGAGGGGGCGTATGCCTCATGACTAACGGGACATGGTGTGATGAAGGAAACATACAGGAACTCAAATCCTTCTGTTCACCTGATTTAGAATTCCTCACAATCAAATGTAGACCGCATTATCTTCCAAGAGAATTCTCTTCGATTATAATCACAGCCGTATATATCCCCCCCAAGCAGACACATCGATGGCTCTGAACGAACTTTATTTAACTCTTTGCAAACTGGAAAACATTTATCCGGAGGCTGCATTCATTGTAGCTGGGGATTTTAACAAAGCCAATCTGAAAACAAGACTCCCTAAATTTTATCAGCATATCGATTGCGCAACCAGGGGTGGTAAAACCTTGGATCACTGTTACTCTAACTTCCGCGACGCATATAAGGCCCTGCCCCGCCCCCTTCGGAAAAGCTGACCACGACTCCATTTTGCTGATCCCTGCCTACAGGCAGAAATTAAAACAAGAGGCTCCCACGCTGAGGTCTGTCCAACGCTGGTCAGACCAAGCTGACTCTACACTCCAAGACTGCTTCCATCACGTGGACTGGGACATGTTTCGTATTGCGTCAGATGGGAATATTGACGAATACGCTGATTCGGTGTGCGAGTTCATTAGAACGTGGCCGAAGATGTCGTTCACATAGCAACGATAAAAACATTCCCTAACCAGAAACCGTGGATTGATGGCAGCATTCGCGTGAAACTGAAAGCGCGAACCACTGCTTTTAATCAGGGCAAGGTGTCTGGCAACATGACTGAATACAAACAGTGCAGCTATTCCCTCCGTAAGGCTATCAAACAAGCTAAGCGTCAGTACAGAGACAAAGTGGAATCTCAATTCAATGGCTCAGACACAAGAGGCATGTGGCAGGGTCTACAGTCAATCACGGACTACAAGATGAAATCCAGCCCAGTCACGGACCAGGATGTCTTGCTCCCAGGCAGACTAAATAACTTTTTTGCCCGCTTTGAGGACAATACAGTGCCACTGACACGGCCTGCAACGGAAACATGCAGTCTCTCCTTCACTGCAGCCGAGGTGATTAAGACATTTAAACGTGTTAACCTCGCAAGGCTGCAGGCCCAGACGGCATCCCCAGCCGCGCCCTCCGAGCATGCGCAGACCAGCTGGCCGGTGTGTTTACGGACATATTCAATCAATCCCTATACCAGTCTGCTGTTCCCACATGCTTCAAGAGGGCCACCATTGTTCCTGTTCCCAAGAAAGCTAAGGTAACTGAGCTAAACGACTACCGCCCCGTAGCACTCACTTCCGTCATCATGAAGTGCTTTGAGAGACTAGTCAAGGACCATATCACCTCCACCCTACCTGGACACCCTAGACCCACTCCATTTGCTTACCGCCCAAATAGGTCCACAGACGATGCAATCTCAACCACACTGCACACTGCCCTAACCCACCTGGACAAGAGGAATACCTATGTGAGAATGCTGTTCATCGACTACAGCTCGGCATTCAACACCATAGTACCCTCCAAGCTCGTCATCAAGCTCGAGACCCTGGGTCTCGACCCCGCCCTGTGCAACTGGGTACTGGACTTCCTGACGGGCCGCCCCCAGGTGGTGAGGGTAGGCAACAACATCTCCTCCCCGCTGATCCTCAACACGGGGGCCCCACAAGGGTGCGTTCTGAGCCCTCTCCTGTACTCCCTGTTCACCCACGACTGCGTGGCCACGCACGCTCCAACTCAATCATCAAGTTTGCGGATGACACAACAGTGGTAGGCTTGATTACCAACAACGACGAGACGGCCTACAGGGAGGAGGTGAGGGCCCTTGGAGTGTGGTGTCAGGAAAAATAACCCTCACACTCAACGTCAACAAAACTAAGGAGATGATTGTGGACTTCAGGAAACAGCAGAGGGAACACCCCCTATCCACATCGATGGAACAGTAGTGGAGAGGGTAGCTAGTTTTAAGTTCCTCGGCATACACATCACAGACAAACTGAATTGGTCCACTCACACTGACAGCGTCGTGAAGAAGGCGCAGCAGCGCCTATTCAACCTCAGGAGGCTGAAGAAATTCGGCTTGTCACCAAAAGCACTCACAAACTTCTACAGATGCACAATCGAGAGCATCCTGGCGTGGCTGTATCACCGCCTGGTACGGCAACTGCTCCGCCCTCAACCGTAAGGCTCTCCAGAGGGTAGTGAGGACTGCACAACGCATCACCGGGGCAAACTACCTGCCCTCCAGGACACCTACACCACCCGTTGTTACAGGAAGGCCATAAAGATCATCAAGGACATCAACCACCCGAACCACTGCCTGTTCACCCCGCTATCATCCAGAAGGCGAGGTCAGTACAGGTGCATCAAAGCTGGGACCGAGAGACTGAAAAACAGCTTCTATCTCAAGGCCATCAGACTGTTAAATAGCCACCACTAACATTGAGTGGCTGCTGCCAACACACTGTCATTGACACTGACCCAACTCCAGCCATTTTAATAATGGGAATTGATGGGAAATGATGTAAATATATCACTAGCCACTTTAAACAATTCTACCTTATATAATGTTACTTACCCTACATTATTCATCTCATATACATA
>NW_025761275.1:0-2864 GCF_021184085.1 Oncorhynchus gorbuscha
TTCACCCATCTCAGCGTAACAGTGACAGGTTTAGGTTACTGTCATTCATATTCACCCAGTTCAATGTAACAGTGACAGGTTTAGGTTACTGTCATTCATATCCACCCAGCTCAATGTAACATCAATAGGTTTAGGTTACTGTCATTCATATTCACCCAGCTCAATGTAACAGTGACAGGTTTAGGTTACTGTCATTCATATCCACCCAGGTCAATGTAACATCAATAGGTTTAGGTTACTACATGATACTCTACTGTTCCCTGTACTCATCATGAGGTTGCTACAACCTGGTCTATGAATGAAAGTTTACAATGTGGGTGCACACAGGTCAAGAGACAAATTTGAGGTGACAGACAGTGACATTCGATACTGCCTTGCACACTCTTACCTGAATCTAGCTGATCTAGGGTGTAATCATTAGTCCAACAGTATCACCTCTTACCTGCATCTATCTGATCTAGGGTGTAATCATTAGTCCAGTCTTACCTGCATCTAGCTGATCTAGGGTGTAATCATTAGTCCAACAGTATCACCTCTTACCTGCATCTATCTGATCTAGGGTGTAATCATTAGTCCAGTCTTACCTGCATCTAGCTGATCTAGGGTGTAATCATTAGTCCAACAGTATCACCTCTTACCTGCATCTATCTGATCTAGGGTGTAATCATTAGTCCAGTCTTACCTGCATCTAGCTGATCTAGGGTGTAATCATTAGTCCAGTCTTACCTGCATCTAGCTGATCTAGGGTGTAGTCATTAGTCCAGTCTTACCTGCATCTAGCTGATCTAGGGTGTAATCATTAGTCCAACAGTATCACCTCTTACCTGCATCTAGCTAATCTAGGGTGTAGTCATTAGTCCAGTCTTACCTGCATCTAGCTAATCTAGGGTGTAGTCATTAGTCCAGTCTTACCTGCATCTAGCTGATCTAGGGTGTAATCATTAGTCCAACAGTATCACCTCTTACCTGCATCTAGCTAATCTAGGGTGTAGTCATTAGTCCAGTCTTACCTGCATCTAGCTAATCTAGGGTGTAGTCATTAGTCCAGTCTTACCTGCATCTTGCTGATCTAGGGTGTAATCATTAGTCCAACAGTATCACCTCTTACCAGCATCTAGCTAATCTAGGGTGTAGTCATTAGTCCAGTTTTACCTGCATCTAGCTAATCTAGGGTGTAGTCATTAGTCCAGTCTTACCTGCATCTAGCTAATCTAGGGTGTAATCATTAGTCCAGTCTTACCTGCATCTAGCTGATCTAGGGTGTAGTCATTAGTCCAGTCTTACCTGCATCTAGCTGATCTAGGGTGTAATCATTAGTCCAGTCTTACCTGCATCTAGCTGATCTAGGGTGTAGTCATTAGTCCAGTCTTACCTGCATCTAGCTGATCTAGGGTGTAATCATTAGTCCAACAGTATCACCTCTTACCTGCATCTAGCTAATCTAGGGTGTAGTCATTAGTCCAGTCTTACCTGCATCTAGCTGATCTAGGGTGTAATCATTAGTCCAACAGTATCACCTCTTACCTGCATCTATCTGATCTAGGGTGTAATCATTAGTCCAGTCTTACCTGCATCTAGCTGATCTAGGGTGTAATCATTAGTCCAGTCTTACCTGCATCTAGCTAATCTAGCCTGGCCCACCCTACTGTATCTCATTAGGAGGCCTGGCCCACCCTACTGTATCTCATTAGGAGGCCTGGCCCACCCTACCACATCTCATTAGGAGGCCTGGCCCACCCTATTGTATCTCATTAGGAGGCCTGGCCCATTTTCTGTATCTCATTAGGAGGCCTGGCCCACCCTACTGTATCTCATTAGGAGGCGTGGCCCACCCTACCACATCTCATTAGGAGGCCTGGCCCACCCTACCACATCTCATTAGGAGGCCTGGCCCACCCTACCACATCTCATTAGGAGGCCTGGCCCACCCTACCACATCTCATTAGGAGGCCTGGCCCACCCTACTGTATCTCATTAGGAAGCCTGGCCCACCCTACCACATCTCATTAGGAAGCCTGGCCCACCCTACCACATCTCATTAGGAGGCCTGGCCCACCCTACTGTATCTCATTAGGAGGCCTGGCCCACCCTACTGTATCTCATTAGGAGGCCTGGCCCACCCTATCGCATCTCATTAGGAAGCCTGGCCCACCCTACTGTATCTCATTAGGAGGCCTGGCCCACCCTATCGCATCTCATTAGGAGGCCTGGCCCACCCTACTGTATCTCATTAAGAGCCCTGGCCCACCCTATCGCATCTCATTAGGAGGCCTGGCCCACCCTACTGTATCTCATTAGGAGGCCTGGCCCACCCTATCGCATCTCATTAGGAAGCCTGGCCCACCCTACTGTATCTCATTAGGAGGCCTGGCCCACCCTATCGCATCTCATTAGGAGGCCTGGCCTACCCTACTGTATCTCATTAGGAGGCCTGGCCCACCCTATCGCATCTCATTAGGAAGCCTGGCCCACCCTACCACATCTCATTAGGAAGCCTGGCCCACCCTACCACATCTCATTAGGAGGCCTGGCCCACCCTACCACATCTCATTAGGAAGCCTGGCCCACCCTACTGTATCTCATTAGGAGGCCTGGCCCACCCTACTGTATCTCATTAGGAGGCCTGGCCCACCCTACCACATCTCATTAGGAAGCCTGGCCCACCCTACCACATCTCATTAGGAGGCCTGGCCCACCCTACTGTATCTCATTAGGAAGCCTGGCCCTCCCTACCACATCTCATTAGGAGACCTGGCCCACCCTACTGTATCTCATTAGGAGGCCTGGCCCACCCTACTGTATCTCATTAGGAGGCCTGGCCCACCCTACCACATCTCATTAGGAGATCTGGCCCACCCTATTGT
>NW_025761276.1:0-2859 GCF_021184085.1 Oncorhynchus gorbuscha
TCAGTAATATCTAATGCTTGTGTTTCTAGCTCCAACAGTACAGTAATATCTAATGCTTGTGTTTCTAGCTCCAACAGTCAGTAATATCTAATGCTTGTGTTTCTAGCTCCAACAGTCAGTAATATCTAATGCTTGTGTTTCTAGCTCCAACAGTACAGTAATATCTAATGCTTGTGTTTCTAGCTCCAACAGTCAGTAATATCTAATGCTTGTGTTTCTAGCTCCAACAGTACAGTAATATCTAATGCTTGTGTTTCTAGCTCCAACAGTCAGTAATATCTAATGCTTGTGTTTCTAGCTCCAACAGTACAGTAATATCTAATGCTTGTGTTTCTAGCTCCAACAGTCAGTAATATCTAATGCTTGTGTTTCTAGCTCCAACAGTACAGTAATATCTAATGCTTGTGTTTCTAGCTCCAACAGTCAGTAATATCTAATGCTTGTGTTTCTAGCTCCAACAGTCAGTAATATCTAATGCTTGTGTTTCTAGCTCCAACAGTACAGTAATATCTAATGCTTGTGTTTCTAGCTCCAACAGTACAGTAATATCTAATGCTTGTGTTTCTAGCTCCAACAGTCAGTAATATCTAATGCTTGTGTTTCTAGCTCCAACAGTACAGTAATCTCTAACTAAATGCTTGTGTTTCTAGCTCCAACAGTACAGTAATATCTAACTAAATGCTTGTGTTTCTAGCTCCAACAGTACAGTAATATCTAATTAAATGCTTGTGTTTCTAGCTCCAAAAGTACAGTAATATCTAACTAAATGCTTGTGTTTCTAGCTCCAACAGTACAGTAATATCTAGGTAGCCCTAACAGTACCAGTAGCTTGCATGACCCTAGGACACCCCAGTTATACTGAGGCCCCTGTCCCTAGGACACCCCAGTTATACTGAGGCCCCTGACCGTAGGACACCCCAGTTATACTGAGGCCCCTGACCCTAGGACACCCCAGTTATACTGAGGCCCCTGTCCCTAGGACACCCCAGTTATACTGAGGCCCCTGACCCTAGGACACCCCAGTTATACTGAGGCCCCTGTCCCTAGGACACCCCAGTTATACTGAGGCCCCTGACCCTAGGACACCCCAGTTATACTGAGGCCCCTGACCCTAGGACACCCCAGTTATACTGAGGCCCCTGTCCCTAGGACACCCCAGTTATACTGAGGTCCCTGTCCCTAGGACACCCCAGTTATACTGAGGCCCCTGTCCCTAGGACACCCCAGTTATACTGAGGCCCCTGTCCCTAGGACACCCCAGTTATACTGAGGCCCCTGTCCCTAGGACACCCCAGTATGGACTGAACTCTATACTAAAATACACACAACACACCCACACACACACCACACATCACACACACACACAACACACCCTCACACACACACACACACACACACACACACACACACACACACACACACACACACACACACACACACACACACACACACACACACACACACACACACACACACACACACACACACACCTCACACACACCACACCACACACACACACACACACACACACACCCTCCACACACACACACACACACACACCTCCACACACTCCACACACCCACACACACACACACACACACACACACACTCCACACACACACACCCACACACACACACACACACACCCTCCACACACAAACACAAACAGGAAGAGAGACTCACTCGGCTCTGACAGGGCCAGCACCCCTCTCTTCGGCGTTCCCTTGGTCCCCTCCTCTTCCTCCAGCTGGTACGAGTCGAAGCTATAACTCTGCACTACACTGGTTTCTCTGCCCTCCCTCCATCCTGCCCTCCCTGCCCGTCCCTCTCCCCCCTCCCTCTCCTCTCTCCCTGTCTGGTCCCATCCCTCTCTCTCCTCTCTCCCTGTCTGGTCCCATCCCTCTCTCTCCTCTCTCCCTGTCTGGTCCCATCCCTCTCTCTCCTCTCTCCCTGTCTGGTCCCATCCCTCTCTCTCCTCTCTCCCTGTCTGGTCCCATCCCTCTCTCTCCTCTCTCCTGTCTGGTCCCATCCCTCTCTCTCCTCTCTCCCTGTCTGGTCCCATCCCTCTCTCTCCTCTCTCCCTGTCTGGTCCCATCCTCTCTCTCTCCTCTCTCCTGTCTGGTCCCATCCCTCTCCCTCCTCTCCTCTCTCCTGTCTGGTCCCATCCCTCTCTCTCCTCTTCTCCCTGTCTGGTCCCATCCCTCTCTCTCCCTCTCTCCCTGTCTGGTCCCATCCCTCTCTCTCCTCTCTCCCTGTCTGGTCCCATCCCCTCTCTCTCCTCTCTCCCTGTCTGGTCCCATCCCTCTCTCTCCTCTCTCCCTGTCTGGTCCCATCCCTCTCTCTCCTCTCTCCCTGTCTGGTCCCATCCCTCTCTCTCTCTCTCTCCCTGTCTGGCCCCATCCCTCTCTCTCCTCTCTCCCTGTCTGGTCCTATCCCTCTCTCTCCTCTCTCCCTGTCTGGTCCCATCCCTCTCTCTCCTCTCTCCCTGTCTGGTCCCATCCCTCCTCTCCTCTCTCCCTGTCTGGTCCCATCCTCTCTCTCCCTCCCTGTCTGGGTCCCATCCCTCCTCTCTCCTCTCTCCCTGTCTGGCTCCCATCCTCTCTCTCCTCTCTCCTGTCTGGTCCCATCCCTCTTCTCCTCTCTCTCCCTGTCTGGTCCCATCCTCTCTCTCTCTCTCCCTGTCTGGTCCCATCCCTCTCTCTCCTCTCTCCCCTGTCTGGCCCCATCCTCTCTCTCCTCAGGGGTCTGTGCTGGGATTGGTCTTCAGTCGCTCCACTCCTGCTGTGCTCATTATGGTACACTACACACAAAGGAATACACACTCCGAACACTCTTCTTGCAAAACACACGCTACACACA
>NW_025761277.1:0-2858 GCF_021184085.1 Oncorhynchus gorbuscha
GCCTATTGAACTAACAATGAACTGAAATGAACGCCAAATGACTCCCAGTGCATGACATGAATCAAACAATGAACTGAAATGAACGCCAAATGACTCCCAGTGCATGACATGAATCAAACAATGAACTGAAATGAACGCCAAATGACTCTCAGTGCATGATATGAATCAAACAATGAACTGAAATGAACGCCAAATGACTCCCAGTGCATGACATGAATCAAACAATGAACTGAAATGAACGCCAAATGACTCCCAGTGCATGACATGAATCAAACAATGAACTGAAATGAACGCCAAATGACTCTCAGTGCATGACATGAATCAAACAATGAACTGAAATGAATGCCAAATGACTCCCAGTGCATGACATGAATCAAACAATGAACTGAAATGAACGCCAAATGACTCCCAGTGCATGACATGAATCAAACAATGAACTGAAATGAACGCCAAATGACTCCCAGTGCATGACATGAATCAAACAATGAACTGAAATGAACGCCAAATGACTCCCAGTGCATGACATGAATCAAACAATGAACTGAAATGAATGCCAAATGACTCCCAGTGCATGATATGAATCAAACAATGAACTGAAATTAAACGCCAAATGACTCCCAGTGCATGACATGAATCAAACAATGAACTGAAATTAAACGCCAAATGACTCCCAGTGCATGACATGAATCAAACAATGAACTGAAATTAAACGCCAATGCAAATCCATTCAAATGTGCAAGTTTAGCATTTAGCAATTTAGAAGACCAATACCAAATCAATAACCTTTAATGGACTTTTGACAGATGCCCAATACATGATCCGTCCTAGGCGCTGGACAAACACATGTTCATATCAGGGGTCCCGAGTGGCACAGCGCTCTGTTTAAATAGAGGTTCAATAAAATGTTTCATTAAATCACAAAAGTGCCACAGATGCACTAGGTTACCTCTTCCAGGAAGAGAGAATCTACACTGGACCTCGTTAACAGTGAGTAAAGTGGTGACCTCGCCTGCAGTGGGGTGCAAACCAGACAAAGGAAGAGCTGTTGTTGTTGTGGTGGGGGTGGGAGTGGAGGGAGGAGGACGGAGGGCAGGGTCATCAACATTGAGGTCCAGTCATTCCACCTATAGGCCCCTTTCTGATCAGACTTACTAACGTAGTTATACTGAGGTCAGACCCTATGTGGCACCAAAATATGGACACAAAAAGTTGAAGAATCAAATCCAGGGATATGTATATGGACACAGATGGCCACAGAAAAAAAGCACTGTCCCTGATCAGTTGAACATTAAGTGGGTCGTGTCATGAATTTTCTCAAAACAGTCTTTCACGTTCTGATGATTCACACATCTCTTTCTTTATTTTTCCTATAGTTGAGAAACAAAAGAGGGACAACTGTCCTAGCCGAGCTAGTTAGGGCCCCTGGCAAACAGAAGGGCCTGTCTAGTTAGGGCCCCTGGCAAACAGAAGGGCCTCTCTAGTTAGGGCCCCTGGCAAACAGAAGGGCCTCTCTAGTTAGGGCCCCTGGCAAACAGAAGGGCCTCTCTAGTTAGGGCCCCTGGCAAACAGAAGGGCCTCTCTAGTTAGGGCCCCTGGCAAACAGAAGCGCCTCTCTAGTTAGGGCCCCTGCTAATCCCACCTCTGCAGGCTCAGATTAATCTGTGATTCTGGGCGTCGTCCTGATGAGTGGACAGCGTCATTTAATCCTGTTAGACACTGGCTGAGGTGAACTTTCCACCTGCGTGTGCGTGCCCTTGTGGCCCCCACACTCCGACCCCGACCCCGCCTCCTGTCTAACCCTAATCCCTCGTTCTCTCTCTCTTTCCCCTCTTTCTTTCTCCTCTACAACGACTCTCAAGCATAGTCCCCCTCTTTCTTCTCCTTTGTCTCCGTTCCTCTGACTGCAGAAGGGATCTGTCAGCCAGACTAAGCATACAAACACAAGAGCTGTTTAACTCAGCAGCTGGTCGGTGGTGTCTAGGTTTGAGGGAAGGATTTAGGGGTCAGGGTCTGGATGGGTTTAAAATTCAGAGTTGCTTTGGCTGACCGCACAGACATCACATTGAGGGATGTATGTCAACACAGATCTGTGAGCAAGAACAAATTTGACAGTTCTTTTGGTTCACAAATAATATGATTTGTAAGTCGCTCTGGATAAGAGCGTCTGCTAAATGACTTAAATGTAAATGTAAATTTTGACTAAGAGGACCCATCCAGGTGGATGCTACATATTGGTGATGAATGTGATTGAGTTTCACTCATACAATGAAGAGCGCTTCCATCCAATCCACTATTGTCATTACAGTATTTTTCCATAAAATGAGACTTAAAGAATGAAATGGTCTTTAGACAGAAGAATAGGGCGAGGAATCAGACAAGGGTGAAGATGAAATACAATGTCAAATGCAGGTTTGGTGTTGGGGGCTGGTATGGCTGACGTTTAGGGTCAGGTTTGGTGTTGGGGGCTGGTATGGCTGAAGTTTAGGGTCAGGTTTGGTGTTGGGGGCTGGTATGGCTGACGTTTAGGGTCAGGTTTGGTGTTGGGGGCTGGTATGGCTGAAGTTTAGGGTCAGGTTTGGTGTTGGGGGCTGGTATGGCGGACGTTTAGGGTCAGGTTTGGTGTTGGGGGCTGGTATGGCTGAAGTTTAGGGTCAGGTTTGGTGTTGGGGGCTGGTATGGCTGACGTTTAGGGTCAGGTTTGGTGTTGGGGGCTGGTATGGCTGACGTTTAGGGTCAGGTTTGGTGTTAGGGGGCTGGTATGGCTGACGTTTAGGGTCAGGTTTGGTGTTGGGGGCTGGTATGGCTGACGTTTAGGGTCAGGTTTGGTGTTGGGGGCTGGTATGGCTGACGTTTAGGGT
>NW_025761278.1:0-2857 GCF_021184085.1 Oncorhynchus gorbuscha
CCGGGTAGGCGCAGGCCGTAGTCGACTGAGACACCTGCTCACACGCAGCATCTGATGAAGGCAAAAAACACGACAGGACAGGGTGATACACAATCACAGCAAAAACACGACAGGACAGGGCGAAACGCAATCACAGCATGGTGAATACAATACAAGGAACCGGACGGACAGGAACGGATCACAAAGGAATAAATAGGGACTCTAATCAGGGAAAGGATCGGGAACAGGTGTGGGAAGACTAAATGATGATTAGGGAATAGGAACAGCTGGGAGCAGGAACGGAACGATAGAGAGAAGAGAGAGCGAGAGAGTGAGAGAGGGGGGAGAGAGAGGGATAGAAGGAGGAAAGAACCAAATAAGACCAGCAGAGGGAAACGAATAGCATGGGGAGCACAGGGACAAGACATGATAATAAATGACAAACATGACAGTACCCCCCACTCACCGGCGCCTCCTGGCGCTCTCGAGGAGGAACACTGGCAGCAACGGAGGAAATCATAGATCAAACGGTCCAGCACGTCCCGAGAAAGAACCCAACTCCTCTCCTCAGGACCGTAACGAAAAACGATAAAAGGGAAACTAGGGTACTACTCTAAAAAAAAAAAATGAGAACTAGGGACAGACTGAGACACAGCAAGGGCAGGGACAAG
Source organism: Oncorhynchus gorbuscha (assembly GCF_021184085.1). Lineage (NCBI taxonomy): Eukaryota > Metazoa > Chordata > Actinopteri > Salmoniformes > Salmonidae > Oncorhynchus > Oncorhynchus gorbuscha. The sequence goes on from NW_025761278.1 coordinate 651, forward strand.
AACAGGAGAGATGCGATGGCAGGGAACAGACTGAGACCCAGCAAGACCAGGAGCAGAAGCAGAAAAAAATTACCAGACTTCTTCTGCGCGCAGTCTGAACACGCAGCCACGAAGCGGCGCGTGTCACGCTCCTGAGTCGGCCACCAAAAGCGCTGGCGAATAGACGCAAGAGTGCCTCGAACACCGGGATGACCAGCTAACTTGGCAGAGTGAGCCCACTGAAGAACAGCCAGACAGTGGAAACAGGAACGAAAAGGAGGTTACTAGGACAAGCGCGGCGACGCAGTGTGCGTGAGTGCTTGCTTAACCTGTCTTTCAATTCCCCAGACTGTCAACCCGACAACACGCCCATAAGGAAGAATCCCCTCGAGATCAGTAGAAGCCACAGAAGAACTAAACAGACGGGATAAGGCATCAGGCTTGGTGTTCTTGCTACCCGGACGGTAAGAAATCACAAACTCGAAACGAGCGAAAAACAACGCCCAACGAGCTTGACGGGCATTAAGTCGTTTGGCAGACGGATGTACTCAAGGTTCTTATGGTCTGTCCAAGCGACAAAGAACGGTCGCCCCCTCCAACCACTGTCGCCATTCGCCTAGGGCTAAGCGGATGGCGAGCAGTTCACGGTTACCCACATCATAGTTGCGCTCAGATGGCGACAGGCGATGAGAAAAATAAGCGCAAGGATGAACCTTATCGTCAGACTGGAAGCGCTGGGATAGAATGGCTCCCACGCCTACCTCTGAAGCGTCAACCTCGACAATAAATTGTCTAGTGACGTCAGGAGTAACGAGGATAGGAGCGGACGTAAAACGTTCTTTTAGAAGATCAAAAGCTCCCTGGGCGGAACCGGACCACTTAAAACACGTCTTGACAGAAGTAAGAGCTGTGAGAGGGCAGCAACTTGACCGAAATTACGAATGAAACGCCGATAGAAATTAGCGAAACCTAAAGCGCTGCAACTCGACACGTGACCTTGGAACGGGCCAATCACTGACAGCTTGGACCTTAGCGGAATCCATCTGAATGCCTTCAGCGGAAATAACGGAACCGAGAAAAGTAACGGAGGAGACATGAAAAGAGCACTTCTCAGCCTTTACGTAGAGACAATTCTCTAAAGGCGCTGTAGAACACGTCGAGCGTGCTGAACATGAATCTCGAGTGACGGAGAAAAAATCAGGATATCGTCAAGATAGACAAAAACAAAAATGTTCAGCATGTCTCTCAGAACATCATTAACTAATGCCTGAAAAACAGCTGGCGCATTGGCGAGACCGAACGGCAGAACCCGGTACTCAAAATGCCCTAACGGAGTGTTAAACGCCGTTTTCCACTCGTCCCCCTCTCTGATGCGCACGAGATGGTAAGCGTTACGAAGGTCCAACTTAGTAAAGCACCTGGCTCCCTGCAGAATCTCGAAGGCTGATGACATAAGGGAAGCGGATAACGATTCTTAACCGTTATGTCATTCAGCCCTCGATAATCACGCAGGGCGCAGAGTACCGTCCTTCTTCTTAACAAAAAAGAACCCCGCCCCGGCGGAGAGAAGAAGGCACTATGGTACCGGCGTCAAGAGACACAGACAAATAATCCTCGAGAGCCTTACGTTCGGGAGCCGACAGAGAGTATAGTCTACCTCGAGGAGCGTGGTCCCTGGAAGGAGATCAATACTACAATCATACGACCGGTGAGGAGGAAGGGAGTTGGCTCGGGACCGACTGAAGACCGTGCGCAGATCATGATATTCCTCCGGCACTCCTGTCAAATCGCCAGGTTCCTCCTGAGAAGTAGGGAGAGAAGAAACGGGAGGGATGGCAGACATTAAACACTTCACATGACAAGAAACGTTCCAGGATAGGATAGAATTACTAGACCAATTAATAGAAGGATTATGACATACTAGCCAGGGATGACCCAAAACAACAGGTGTAAACGGTGAACGGAAAATCAAAAAAGAAATAGTCTCACTGTGGTTACCAGATACTGTGAGAGTTAAAGGTAGTGTCTCAAATTTGATACTGGGAAGATGACTACCATCTAAGGCAAACATGGGCGTAGGCTTGTCTAACGGTCTGAAAGGAATGTTATGTTTCCGAACCCATGCTTCGTCCATGAAACAACCCTCAGCCCCAGAGTCAATCAAGGCACTGCATGTAGCACCGAACCGGTCAGCGTAGATGGAGATGAAGAGGACTGAGTAGTAGCGC
>NW_025761279.1:0-2855 GCF_021184085.1 Oncorhynchus gorbuscha
CATTTATACACTAGATATCCACCTACAGCCTGTTCCATTTATACACTAGATATCCACCTACAGCCTGTTCCATTTATACGCTAGATATCCACCTACAGCCTGTTCCATTTATACACTAGATATACACCTACAGCATGTTCCATTTATACACTAGATATCCACCTACAGCATGTTCCGTTATGCACTAGATATCCACCTACAGCATCATTCGTTTTATACACTGGATATACACCTACAGCCTGTTCCGTTTATGCACTAGATATACACCTGCAGCCTGTTCATTTGGACGCTGGATATGCACCTACGGCGTGTTCCGTTTTATGCACTGGATATGCACCTACGGCATGTTCGTTTTTATGCACTGAATATGCACCTACAGCGTGTTCCGTTTATGCACTGGATATCCACCTACAGCCTGTTCCATTTATACACTAGATATCCACCTACAGCATGTTCATTTATACACTAGATATACCTACACAGCCTGATATCCACCTACAGCATGTTCCATTTATACACTAGATATCACACCTACAGCCTGTTCCATTTATACACTAGATATCCACCTACAGCCTGTTCCATTTATACACTAGATATACACCTACAGCATGTTCATTTATACACTAGATATCCACCTACAGCATGTTCATTTATACACTAGATATCCACCTACAGCATGTTCAATTTATACACTAGATATACACCTACAGCATGTTCATTTATACACTAGATATCCACCTACAGCCTGTTCCATTTATACACTAGATATCCACCTACAGCCTGTTCATTTATACACTAGATATACACCTACAGCATGTTCCATTTATACACTAGATATCCACCTACAGCCTGTTCCATTTATACACTAGATATACACCTACAGCATGTTCCATTTATACACTAGATATCCACCTACAGCATGTTCCATTTATACACTAGATATCCACCTACAGCATGTTCATTTATACACTAGATATCCACCTACAGCCTGTTCCATTTATACATAGATATCCACCTACAACTGTTCCATTTATACACTAGATATCCACCTACAGCCTGTTCCATTTATACACTAGATATCCACCTACAGCCTGTTCCATTTATACACTGAATATCCACCTACAGCATGTTCATTTATACACTAGATATCCACCTACAGCCTGTTCATTTATACACTAGATATCCACCTACAGCATGTTCCATTTATACACTAGATATCCATAGATATCCACCTACAGCATGTTCCATTTATACACTAGATATCCACCTACAGCCTGTTAATTTATACACTAGATATTCATGTTCATTTATACACTAGATATCCACCTACAACACAGCCTGTTCATTTATACACTAGATATCCACCTACAGTACTGTTCCATTTATACACTAGATATCCACCTACAGCCTGTTCCATTTATACACTAGATATCCACCTACAGCATGTTTCCATTTATACACTAGATATCCACCTACAGCCTGTTCATTTATACACCAGATATCCACCTACAGCCTGCATGTTACAGCATGTTCATTTATACACTAGATATCCACCTACAGCATGTTCCATTTATACACTAGATATCCACCTACAGCCTGTTCCATTTATACACTAGATATCCAGCTACAGCATGTTCATTTATACACTAGATATCCACCTACAGCCTGTTCCATTTATACACTAGATATCCACCTACAGCCTGTTCCATTTATACACTAGATATCCAGCTACAGCATGTTCATTTATACACTAGATATCCACCTACAGCCTGTTCCATTTATACACTAGATATACACCTACAGCCTGTTCCATTTATACACTAGATATCCACCTACAGCATGTTCATTTATACACTAGATATCCACCTACAGCCTGTTCCATTTATACACTAGATATCCACCTACAGCCTGTTCCATTTATACACTAGATATCCACCTACAGCCTGTTCCATTTATACACTAGATATCCACCTACAGCCTGTTCCATTTATACACTAGATATACACCTACAGCATGTTCATTTATACACTAGATATCCACCTACAGCATGTTCCATTTATACACTAGATATCCACCTACAGCCTGTTCCATTTATACACTAGATATCCACCTACAGCCTGTTCATTTATACACTAGATATACACCTACAGCATGTTCCATTTATACACTAGATATCCACCTACAGCCTGTTCATTTATACACTAGATATCCACCTACAGCCTGTTCCATTTATACACTAGATATCCACCTACAGCCTGTTCCATTTATACACTAGATATCCACCTACAGCATGTTCCATTTATACACTAGATATCCACCTACAGCATGTTCCATTTATACACTAGATATCCACCTACAGCCTGTTCCATTTATACACTAGATATCCACCTACAGCATGTTCCATTTATACACTAGATATCCACCTACAGCATGTTCCATTTATACACTAGATATCCACCTACAGCCTGTTCCATTTATACACTAGATATCCACCTACAGCCTGTTCCATTTATACACTAGATATCCACCTACAGCCTGTTCCATTTATACACTAGATATCCACCTACAGCATGTTCATTTATACACTAGATATCCACCTACAGCCTGTTCATTTATACACTAGATATCCACCTACAGCCTGTTCCATTTATACAATAGATATCCACCTACAGCCTGTTCCATTTATACACTAGATATCCACCTACAGCCTGTTCCATTTATACACTAGATATACACCTACAGCCTGTTCCATTTATACACTAGATATCCACCTACAGCCTGTTCCATTTATACACTAGATATCCACCTACAGCCTGTTCCATTTATACACTAGATATCCACCTACAGCCTGTTCC
>NW_025761280.1:0-2855 GCF_021184085.1 Oncorhynchus gorbuscha
GGTGTAGATGCAGCCTGGATAGTCTGTAAGTTAAAAAGCTTCACTGTTGTAGCCAATGGTCCCAGACATGGGTTAAAGCTAGTACCACCATAGCTGCAGTCTATATTTATTTGTGCTCTAGACATGAGTTAGCTAGTACCACCATAGCTGCAGTCTATATTTATTTGTGCTCTAGACATGAGTTAGCTAGTACCACCATAGCTGCAGTCTATATTTATTTGTGCTCTAGACATGGGTTAGCTAGTACCACCATAGCTGCAGTCTATATTTATTTGTGCTCTAGACATGGGTTAGCTAGTACTACCATAGCTGCAGTCTATATTTATTTGTGCTCTAGACATGGGTTAGCTGTTACGGTTTTCTTCCGTTGAAGGAGAGTCGGACCAAAATGCAGCGTGGTTAGTTCGATACATATTTAATAATGAAAACACGAACAAACAAAAACAACAAACGGAACTTGAAAACCTATACAGCCTATCTGGTGAACACTAACACAGAGACAGGAACAATCACCCACGACATACTCAAAGAATATGGCTGCCTAAATATGGTTCCCAATCAGAGACAACGATAACCACCTGACTCTGATTGAGAACCGCCTCAGGCAACCATAGACTATCCTAGACAACCCTACTCACACATCCCAATACCTACTAAAACCCCCAATACAAAAACACACCACAAAATAATCCCATGTCACACCCTGGCCTGACCAAATAAATAAAGACAAACATACATACATGACCAAGGCGTGACAGAACCCCCAAGGTGCGGACTCCCGGCCGCACACCTAAACCCATAGGGAGGGTCCGGGTGGGCGTCTGTCCACGGTGGCGGCTCCGGCTCGGGACGTGGACCCCACTCCAACCAAGTCTTAGTCCCCTGTAACGCGTCCTATGATTGGCGACCCTCGCCGCCGACCTTGGCCTAATAACCCTCACCAAGGACCCCACTGGACTGAGGGACAGCTCGGGACTGAGGTAGAAGCTCGGGACTGAGGGAAGCTCAGCACTGAGAGGAAGCTCAGCACTGAGGGGAAGCTCAGCACTGAGGGAAGCTCAGCACTGAGAGGAAGCTCAGCACTGAGAGGAAGCTCAGCACTGAGAGGAAGCTCAGGCAGGTAGTTGGATCCTGCAAATCCTGGCTGGCTGGCGGATCTGGAAGAGTCTGGTTGACTGGCGGATCTGGAAGAGTCTGGTTGACTGGCGGATCTGGAAGAGTCTGGCTGACTGGCAGATCTGGGATAGTCTGGCTGACTGGCAGATCTGGAAGAGTCTGGCTGACTGGCAGATCCTGGCTGCTCTGGCTGCTCTGGCGACTGGCAGACTGGCAGCTCTGGCTGCTCCATGCAGACTGGCAGCTCTGGCTGCTCTATGCAGACTGGCAGCTCCATGCAGACTGGCAGATCTGGCTGCTCTATGCAGACTGGCAGCTCCATGCAGACTGGCAGATCTGGCTGCTCTATGCAGACTGGCAGTTCTATGCAGACTGGCAGCTCTGGCTGCTCTATGCAGACTGGCAGCTCCATACAGACTGGTAGCTCTGGCTGCTCTATGCAGACTGGCAGTTCTATGCAGACTGGCAGCTCTGGCTGCTCCATGCAAACTGGCAGCTCTGGCTGCTCCATGCAAACTGGCAGCTCTGGCTGCTCCATGCAGACTGACAGCTCAGGCTGCTCCATGCAGACTGACAGCTCAGGCTGCTCCATGCAGACTAGCAGCTCTGGCTGCTCCATGCAGACTGGCAGCTCCATGCAGACTGGCAGCTCTGGCTGCTCTATGCAGACTGGCAGCTCTGAACAGGCGGGAGACTCCGGCAGCACAGGAGAGGAGGAAGGCTCTGGCTGCGCTAAACAGGCGGGAGACTCCGGCAGCGCTGTAGAGGAGGAAGGCTCTGGCTGCGCTGAACAGGCGGGAGGCTCCGGCAGCGCTGTAGAGGAGGAAGGCTCTGGCTGCGCTAAACAGGCGAGGCGCACTGAAGGCCTGGTGCGTGGTGCTGGCAATGGTGGTACTGGACCGAGGACACGCACAGGAAACCTGGTGCGGGGAGCTGCCACCGGAGGACTGGTGTGTGAAGGTGGCACAGGATGGACCGGACCGTGAAGGCGTACTGGAGAGCCTGTGAGCATGACTGGCACAGGACGTGCAAGGCTAGGCAGGGACACAGGAGGCCTAGTGCGTGAGGCTGGCACAATTTTCACCAGCCGACTAACACGCAACGCACCTCAGGACGAGTATGGAGCGCTGACCCAGGTGCCATTAAATCCCGACACGCTCCGTCGGGCGAATATCGTATTTAAAGCACCAAACTAGCAACTCCCTCATAACTCTCTCCTTCACAGTCTCTGCTTCACTCACCTCCAACACCGGCTCTGGTTCTGGTCTCCTCCTTGGCTCCTCACGATAAACAGGGGGAGTTGGCTCAGGTCTGAACCCTGACTCTGCCACACTCTCCCTGAGTCCCCCCAAGACATTTTTGGGGCTGACTCTCGGTCTTCCGTCCGCACCTCCATGCTTGCTTCGCCAACTCCATTCTGCGATAACCTGCTTCGCAATGCTCCAACGAATCTCAGGCGGGCTCCGGCACTCTCTCTGGGTCGACCGCCCACCTGTCTATTTCCTCCCAAGTAGTGTAGTCCCGATATTGTTGCTCCTGCTGCCGCTGTTGCTTCTCCTCATACCAGCGCCTCTCAGCTCTCGTCACGTCACCTCCAGTTCTTATTTGGGGCGGCGATATTCTCCAGGCTGATCCCAGGGTCCTTCTCCGAACAATTCATCCATGTCCGTTCCTCCTTTCGCTGCTTCTGCTGTCGCTGCCTGTCACCACGCTGCTTGGTCCTGGTGTGGTGGGTGATT
>NW_025761281.1:0-2853 GCF_021184085.1 Oncorhynchus gorbuscha
TCCCTCCCTCCCTCCCTCCCCTCCCTCCCCTCCTCCTCCTCCTCCCCTCCTCCCTCCCCTATGTCTCAAGGCTCTTCCTGGCAGGCAGCTCTCTCTGTATTAGTGTGGAGCTTCACATCTGGATGGTGGTATGGGAGAGAGGCAGAAGCCAATATGTAATGCTAGGCCCCCTGGGAGTTTTTAGTGCAGTAATGTAGAATGGTGTTGTTTGAACATTTGGATAATGGTATTTTACTAAAATATAATTGGTATTTTGGGGGGTATTTTATTAGGATCCCTATTAGCTGTTGCAAAAGCAGCAGCTACTCTTCCTGGGGTCCACACAGAACATGAAACATAATACATCAATAGACAAGAACAGAACTACATTAAACATTTTTAAAAAGGCACACAGCCTACACACCACTACATACACACACAGCCTACACATCACTACATACACACACAGCCTACACACACACACAGCCTACACATCACTACATACACACACGGCCTACACACCACTACATACACACACAGCCTACACATCACTACATACACACACAGCCTACACACACACACAGCCTACACATCACTACATACACACACAGCCTACACACCACTACATACACACACAGCCTACACATCACTACATACACACACAGCCTACACACACACACAGCCTACACACACACACAGCCTACACATCACTACATACACACACAGCCTACACATCACTACATACACACACAGCCTACACATCACTACATACACACACAGCCTACACACACACACAGCCTACACACACACACAGCCTACACATCACTACATACACACACAGCCTACACACCACTACATACACACACAACCTACACATCACTACATACACACACAGCCTACACACACACACAGCCTACACACACACCCAGCCTACACATCACTACATACACACACAGCCTACACATCACTACATACACACACAGCCTACACATCACTACATACACACACAGCCTACACATCACTACATACACACACAGCCTACACACACACACAGCCTACACATCACTACATACACACACAGCCTACACATCACTACATACACACACAGCCTACACATCACTACACACACACACAGCCTACACATCACTACATACACACACAGCCTACACATCACTACATACACACAAACTATCTAGGTCCAATAGGGGAGAGGCGTTGTGCCGAGAGGTGTTGCTTTATCTGTTTTTTGAAACCAGGTTTGCTGTTAATTTCAGCAAGAAGAGATGGAAGGAAGTTCCATGAAATAATGGCTTCATATAATACTGTACTCTTTCTTGAATTTGTTCTGGATTTAGGGACTGTGAAAAGACCTCTGGTGGGGTAAGTGTGTGTGTCAGAACTGTGTGTAAGTTGACTATGCAAACAATTTGGGATTTTAAACACAATGTTTCTTATAAAATACTAAGTGATGCAGTCAGTCTCCCCTCAACTCTGAGCCAAGAGAGACTGGCAGCATAGTATTTACATCAGCCCTCTGATTACGACGAAGAGCAAGACGTGCTGCTCTGTTCTGGGCCAGCTGCAGCTAACTACACTGCGGTTCAACAGTTTGGGGTCACTTAGAAATGTCCTTGTTTTTGAAAGAAAAGCAAATGTTTTGTCAATTAAAATAACATTAAATTGATAAGAAATACAGTATAGACATTGTTAGTAGCTGGAAACGCCAGATTTTTGTACGGAATATCTACATAGGCATACAGAGGCCCATTATCAGCAACCATCACTCCTGTGTTCCAATGGCACGTTATGTTAGCTAATCCAAGTTTATCATTTTAAAAGGGTAATTGATCATTAGAAAACCCTTTGCAATTATGTTAGCACAGCTGAAAACTGTTGTTCTGATTAAAGAAGCAATAAAACTGGCCTTCTGTAGACTAATTGATTATCTGGAGCATCAGCCTTTGTGGGTTCAATTACAGGCTCAAAAAGGCCAGAAACAAAGAACTTTCTTCAGAAACTCGTCAGTCTGTTCTTGTTCTGAGAAATGAAGGCTATTCCATGTGAATAATTGGCAAGACACTGAAGATCTCGAACAACGCTGTGTACTACTCCCTTCACAGAACCGTGCAAACTGGCCCTAACCAGAATAGAAAAAGGAGTGGGAGGCCCCGGTGCACAACTGAGCAAGAGAACAAGTACATTAGAGTGTCTAGTTTGAGAAACAGACGGCTCACAAGTCCCCTGTTTAAACCGTTAGTCTCCTGGTTAACTCTTTAGTCTCCTGGTTAAACCTTTAGTCTCCTGGTTAACCATTTAGTCTCCTGGTTAAACCTTTATTCTCCTGGTTAACCCTTTAGTCTCCTGGTTAAACCGTTAGTCTCCTGGTTAAACCTTTAGTCTCCTGGTTAAACCTTTAGTCTCCTGGTTAAACCTCTAGTCTCCTGGTTAATCCTTTAGTCTCCTGTACCTAACCAGAGGATGTTCTGGTTAAACCATTAGTCTCCTGGTTAACCGTTTAGCCTCCTCGTTAATAATTTAGTCTCCTGTAACTAACCAGAGGATGGTCTGGTTAAACCGTTAGTCTCCTGTACCTAACCAGAGGATGTTCTGGTTAAACCTTTCATGTCCTGGTTAAACCGTTAGTCTCCTGTACCTAACCAGAGGATGTTCTGGTTAAACCGTTAGTCTCCTGGTTAAACCATTAGTCTCCTGGTTAACCCTTTAGTCTCCTGGTTAATCCTTTAGTCTCATGTACCTAACCAGAGGATGTTCTGGTTAAACCGTTAGTCTCCTGTACCTAACCAGAGGATGTTCTGGTTAAACCTTTCATGTCCTGGTTAAACCGTTAGTCTCCTGTACCTAACCAGAGGATGT
>NW_025761282.1:0-2853 GCF_021184085.1 Oncorhynchus gorbuscha
GTAGACTATACTCTCTGTCGGCTCCCGAACGTAAGGCTCTCGAGGATTATTTGTCTGTGTCTCTTGACGCCGGTACCATAGTGCCTTCTTCCTCTCCGGCCGGGGCGGGGTTCTTTTTGTTAAGAAGAAGGACGGTACTCTGCGCCCCTGCGTGGATTATCGAGGAGCTGAATGACATAACGGTTAAGAATCGTTATCCGCTTCCCCTTATGTCATCAGCCTTCGAGATTCTGCAGGGAGCCAGGTGCTTTACTAAGTTGGACCTTCGTAACGCTTACCATCTCGTGCGCATCAGAGAGGGGACGAGTGGAAAACGGCGTTTAACACTCCGTTAGGGCATTTTGAGTACCGGGTTCTGCCGTTTGGTCTCGCCAATGCGCCAGCTGTTTTTCAGGCATTAGTTAATGATGTTCTGAGAGACATGCTGAACATCTTTGTTTTTGTCTATCTTGACGATATCCTGATTTTTCTCCGTCACTCGAGATTCATGTTCAGCACGTTCGACGTGTTCTACAGCGCCTTTTAGAGAATTGTCTCTACGTAAAGGCTGAGAAGTGCTCTTTTCATGTCTCCTCCGTTACTTTTCTCGGTTCCGTTATTTCCGCTGAAGGCATTCAGATGGATTCCGCTAAGGTCCAAGCTGTCAGTGATTGGCCCGTTCCAAGGTCACGTGTCGAGTTGCAGCGCTTTTTAGGTTTCGCTAATTTCTATCGGCGTTTCATTCGTAATTTCGGTCAAGTTGCTGCCCCTCTCACAGCTCTTACTTCTGTCAAGACGTGTTTTAAGTGGTCCGGTTCCGCCCAGGAGCTTTTGATCTTCTAAAAGAACGTTTTACGTCCGCTCCTATCCTCGTTACTCCTGACGTCACTAGACAATTCATTGTCGAGGTTGACGCTTCAGAGGTAGGCGTGGGAGCCATTCTATCCCAGCGCTTCCAGTCTGACGATAAGGTTCATCCTTGCGCTTATTTTTCTCATCGCCTGTCGCCATCTGAGCGCAACTATGATGTGGGTAACCGTGAACTGCTCGCCATCCGCTTAGCCCTAGGCGAATGGCGACAGTGGTTGGAGGGGCGACCGTTCCTTTTGTCGTTTGGACAGACCATAAGAACCTTGAGTACATCCGTTCTGCCAAACGACTTAATGCCCGTCAAGCTCGTTGGGCGTTGTTTTTCGCTCGTTTCGAGTTTGTGATTTCTTACCGTCCGGGTAGCAAGAACACCAAGCCTGATGCCTTATCCCGTCTGTTTAGTTCTTCTGTGGCTTCTACTGATCCCGAGGGATTCTTCCTTATGGGCGTGTTGTCGGGTTAACAGTCTGGGGAATTGAAAGACAGGTTAAGCAAGCACTCACGCACACTGCGTCGCCGCGCGCTTGTCCTAGTAACCTCCTTTTCGTTCCTGTTTCCACTCGTCTGGCTGTTCTTCAGTGGGCTCACTCTGCCAAGTTAGCTGGTCATCCCGGTGTTCGAGGCACTCTTGCGTCTATTCGCCAGCGCTTTTGGTGGCCGACTCAGGAGCGTGACACGCGCCGTTTCGTGGCTGCTTGTTCGGACTGCGCGCAGACTAAGTCGGGTAACTCTCCTCCTGCCGGTCGTCTCAGACCGCTCCCATTCCTTCGACCATGGTCTCACATCGCCCTAGACTTCATTACCGGTCTGCCTTTGTCTGCGGGGAAGACTGTGATTCTGACGGTTGTCGATAGGTTCTCTAAGGCGGCACATTTCATTCCCCTCGCTAAACTTCCTTCCGCTAAGGAGACGGCACAAATCATTATTGAGAATGTATTCAGAATTCATGGCCTCCCGTTAGACGCCGTTTCAGACAGAGGCCCGCAATTCACGTCACAGTTTTGGAGGGAGTTCTGTCGTTTGATTGGTGCGTCCGTCAGTCTCTCTTCCGGGTTTCATCCCCAGTCTAACGGTCAAGCAGAGAGGGCCAATCAGACGATTGGTCGCATACTACGCAGCCTTTCTTTCAGAAACCCTGCGTCTTGGGCAGAACAGCTCCCCTGGGCAGGAATACGCTCACAATTCGCTTCCTTCGTCTGCTACCGGGTTATCTCCCGTTTCAGAGTAGTCTGGGTTACCAGCCTCCTCTGTTCTCATCCCAGCTTGCCGAGTCCAGCGTTCCCTCCGCTCAAGCGTTTGTCCAACGTTGTGAGCGCACCTGGAGGAGGGTGAGGTCTGCACTTTGCCGTTACAGGGCACAGACGGTGAGAGCCGCCAATAAACGCAGGATTAAGAGTCCAAGGTATTGTTGCGGCCAGAGAGTGTGGCTTTCCACTCGCAACCTTCCTCTTACGACAGCTTCTCGTAAGTTGACTCCGCGGTTCATTGGTCCGTTCCGTGTCTCCCAGGTCGTCAATCCTGTCGCTGTGCGACTGCTTCTTCCGCGACATCTTCGTCGCGTCCATCCTGTCTTCCATGTCTCCTGTGTTAAGCCCTTTCTTCGCACCCCGTCTCGTCTTCCCTCCCCCTCCCGTCCTTGTCGAGAGCGCACCTATTTACAAGGTACATAAGATCATGGACATGCGTTCTCGGGGACGGGTCACCAATACTTAGTGGATTGGGAGGGTTACGGTCCTGAGGAGAGGAGTTGGGTTCCGTCTCGGGACGTGCTGGACCGTTCACTCATTGATGATTTCCTCCGTTGCCGCCAGGATTCCTCCTCGAGTGCGCCAGGAGGCGCTCGGTGAGTGGGGGGTACTGTCATGTTTTGTCATTTATTATCATGTCTTGTCCCTGTGCTTCCCATTCTATTCTGTTTCCCTCTGCTGGTCTTATTAGGTTCTTTCCCTCTTTCTATCCCTCTCTCTCCCCTCCTCTCTCACTCTCTCGCTCTCTCTTCTCTCT
>NW_025761283.1:0-2852 GCF_021184085.1 Oncorhynchus gorbuscha
CGGGTTCACAACCATCACACAGACAGCAGGCTGGGTTTCACAACCACCACACAGACAGCAGGCTGGGTTTCACAACCAACACACAGACAGCAGGCTGGGTTTCACAACCATCACACAGACAGCAGGCTGGGTTTCACAACCATCACACAGACAGCAGGCTGGGTTTCACAACCATCACACAGACAGCAGGCTGGGTTTCACAACCATCACACAGACAGCAGGCTGGGTTTCACAACCACCACACAGACAGCAGGCTGGGTTTCACAACCATCACACAGACAGCAGGCTGGGTTTCACAACCACCACACAGACAGCAGGCTGGGTTTCACAACCATCACACAGACAGCAGGCTGGGTTTCACAACCATCACACAGACAGCAGGCTGGGTTTCACAACCATCACACAGACAGCAGGCTGGGTTTCACAACCATCACACAGACAGCAGGCTGGGTTTCACAACCATCACACAGACAGCAGGCTGGGTTTCACAACCACCACACAGACAGCAGGCTGGGTTTCACAACCACCACACAGACAGCAGGCTGGGTTTCACAACCATCACACAGACAGCAGGCTGGGTTTCACAACCACCACACAGACAGCAGGCTGGGTTTCACAACCACCACACAGACAGCAGGCTGGGTTTCACAACCATCACACAGACAGCAGGCTGGGTTTCACAACCATCACACAGACAGCAGGCTGGGTTTCACAACCATCACACAGACAGCAGGCTGGGTTTCACAACCATCACACAGACAGCAGGCTGGGTTTCACAACCATCACACAGACAGCAGGCTGGGTTTCACAACCATCACACAGACAGCAGGCTGGGTTTCACAACCATCACACAGACAGCAGGCTGGGTTTCACAACCATCACACAGACAGCAGGCTGGGTTTCACAACCATCACACAGACAGCAGGCTGGGTTTCACAACCATCACACAGACAGCAGGCTGGGTTTCACAACCATCACACAGACAGCAGGCTGGGTTTCACAACCATCACACAGACAGCAGGCTGGGTTTCACAACCATCACACAGACAGCAGGCTGGGTTTCACAACCACCACACAGACAGCAGGCTGGGTTTCACAACCATCACACAGACAGCAGGCTGGGTTTCACAACCATCACACAGACAGCAGGCTGGGTTTCACAACCATCACACAGACAGCAGGCTGGGTTTCACAACCATCACACAGACAGCAGGCTGGGTTTCACAACCATCACACAGACAGCAGGCTGGGTTTCACAACCATCACACAGACAGCAGGCTGGGTTTCACAACCATCACACAGACAGCAGGCTGGGTTTCACAACCATCACACAGACAGCAGGCTGGGTTTCACAACCATCACACAGACAGCAGGCTGGGTTTCACAACCATCACACAGACAGCAGGCTGGGTTTCACAACCATCACACAGACAGCAGGCTGGGTTTCACAACCACCACACAGACAGCAGGCTGGGTTTCACAACCATCACACAGACAGCAGGCTGGGTTTCACAACCATCACACAGACAGCAGGCTGGGTTTCACAACCATCACACAGACAGCAGGCTGGGTTTCACAACCATCACACAGACAGCAGGCTGGGTTTCACAACCATCACACAGACAGCAGGCTGGGTTTCACAACCATCACACAGACAGCAGGCTGGGTTTCACAACCACCACACAGACAGCAGGCTGGGTTTCACAACCATCACACAGACAGCAGGCTGGGTTTCACAACCATCACACAGACAGCAGGCTGGGTTTCACAACCATCACACAGACAGCAGGCTGGGTTTCACAACCATCACACAGACAGCAGGCTGGGTTTCACAACCATCACACAGACAGCAGGCTGGGTTTCACAACCATCACACAGACAGCAGGCTGGGTTTCACAACCATCACACAGACAGCAGGCTGGGTTTCACAACCATCACACAGACAGCAGGCTGGGTTTCACAACCATCACACAGACAGCAGGCTGGGTTTCACAACCATCACACAGACAGCAGGCTGGGTTTCACAACCATCACACAGACAGCAGGCTGGGTTTCACAACCATCACACAGACAGCAGGCTGGGTTTCACAACCATCACACAGACAGCAGGCTGGGTTTCACAACCACCACACAGACAGCAGGCTGGGTTTCACAACCATCACACAGACAGCAGGCTGGGTTTCACAACCACCACACAGACAGCAGGCTGGGTTTCACAACCATCACACAGACAGCAGGCTGGGTTTCACAACCATCACACAGACAGCAGGCTGGGTTTCACAACCATCACACAGACAGCAGGCTGGGTTTCACAACCATCACACAGACAGCAGGCTGGGTTTCACAACCATCACACAGACAGCAGGCTGGGTTTCACAACCATCACACAGACAGCAGGCTGGGTTTCACAACCATCACACAGACAGCAGGCTGGGTTTCACAACCATCACACAGACAGCAGGCTGGGTTTCACAACCATCACACAGACAGCAGGCTGGGTTTCACAACCATCACACAGACAGCAGGCTGGGTTTCACAACCATCACACAGACAGCAGGCTGGGTTTCACAACCATCACACAGACAGCAGGCTGGGTTTCACAACCATCACACAGACAGCAGGCTGGGTTTCACAACCATCACACAGACAGCAGGCTGGGTTTCACAACCATCCACACAGACAGCAGGCTGGGTTTCACAACCATCACACAGACAGCAGGCTGGGTTTCACAACCATCACACAGACAGCAGGCTGGGTTTCACAACCATCACACAGACAGCAGGCTGGGTTTCACAACCACCACACAGACAGCAGGCTGGGTTTCACAACCATCACACAGACAGCAGGCTGGG
>NW_025761284.1:0-2850 GCF_021184085.1 Oncorhynchus gorbuscha
CTTCTGAAAAAACCTACACTCGATCCCTCCGATGTCAACAATTACAGACCAGTATCCCTTCTTTCTTTTCTCTCCAACTCTTGAACGTGCCGTCCTTGGCCAGCTCTCCCGCTATCTCTCTCTGAATGACCTTCTTGATCCAAATCAGTCAGGTTTCAAGACTAGTCATTCAACTGAGACTGCTCTCCTCTGTATCACGGAGGCGCTCCGCACTGCTAAAGCTAACTCTCTCTCCTCTGCTCTCATCCTTCTAGATCTATCGGCTGCCTTCGATACTGTGAACCATCAGATCCTCCTCTCCACCCTCTCCGAGTTGGGCATCTCCGGCGCGGCCCACGCTTGGATTGCGTCCTACCTGACAGGTCGCTCCTACCAGGTGGCGTGGCGAGAATCTGTCTCCTCACCACGCGCTCTCACCACTGGTGTCCCCCAGGGCTCTGTTCTTGGCCCTCTCCTATTCTCGCTATACACCAAGTCACTTGGCTCTGTCATAACCTCACATGGTCTCTCTTATCATTGCTATGCAGACGACACACAATTAATCTTCTCCTTTCCCCTTCTGATGACCAGGTGGCTGAATCGCATCTCTGCATGTCTGGCAGACATATCAGTGTGGATGACGGATCACCACCTCAAGCTGAACCCTCGGCAAGACGGAGCTGCTCTTCCTCCCGGGGAAGGACTGCCCGTTCCATGATCTCGCCATCACGGTTGACAACTCCATTGTGTCCTCCTTCCCAGAGCGCCAAGAACCTTGGCGTGATCCTGGACAACACCCTGTCGTTCTCAACTAACATCAAGGCGGTGGCCCGTTCCTGTAGGTTCATGCTCTACAACATCCGCAGAGTACGACCCTGCCTCACACAGGAAGCGGCGCAGGTCCTAATCCAGGCACTTGTCATCTCCCGTCTGGATTACTGCAACTCGCTGTTGGCTGGGCTCCCTGCCTGTGCCATTAAACCCTTCAACTCATCCAGAACGCCGCAGCCCGTCTGGTGTTCAACCTTCCCAAGTTCTCTCACGTCACCCCGCTCCTCCGTTCTCTCCACTGGCTTCCAGTTGAAGCTCGCATCCGCTACAAGACCATGGTGCTTGCCTACGGAGCTGTGAGGGGGAACGGCACCTCAGTACCTCCAGGCTCTGATCAGGCCCTACACCCAAACAAGGGCACTGCGTTCATCCACCTCTGGCCTGCTCGCCTCCCTACCACTGAGGAAGTACAGCTCCCGCTCAGCCCAGTCAAAACTGTTCGCTGCCCTGGCCCCCCAATGGTGGAACAAACTCCCTCACGACGCCAGGACAGCGGAGTCAATCACCACCTTCTGGAGACACCTGAAACCCCACCTCTTTAAGGAATACCTAGGATAGGTTAAGTAATCCCTCTCACCCCACCCCCCTAAGTTT
The DNA here is from genome assembly GCF_021184085.1 of Oncorhynchus gorbuscha. Classification (NCBI taxonomy): domain Eukaryota; kingdom Metazoa; phylum Chordata; class Actinopteri; order Salmoniformes; family Salmonidae; genus Oncorhynchus; species Oncorhynchus gorbuscha. The sequence goes on from NW_025761284.1 coordinate 1,405, forward strand.
TAGATGCACTATTGTTAAGTGACTGTCCCACTGGATGTCATAAGGTGAATGCACCAATTTGTAAGTCGCTCTGGATAAGAGCGTCTGCTAAATGACTTAAATGTAAATGTAAGCTTGTCTGTCGAGCTGTTGGTTATTAGGTTATTCAATTATTGCATCTTAGCGCCTAGTGTGCGCTCTCCTTTTCCTTTTAAAGTGTTCTACTCCGCTTGCCAGCACCTCGCCTAATAAACAAGTGTGCGTTTCTTTCGCCTCCAGATGTGCCTAGCAACACATACCTTGGAGGGAGGCAACGGGTGTTCGAGCAGTAAGGGCTAACAAAGCTGTCTAGACGAAAGTCAGCAAATGGAAGTCGTGGGGAGGTGCATCTGCGACAGCCGAAAGTCGGACACTAGTGGTTTTCCAACAGCAAGGCTCAGATCAACATGGCAGTGTCAACATAATTGCTAATGCTTCTAAAAAAAATGTCTTTGTACATTTCGAAATACATTTTTCTATACCCCCATATCACACACTTACAAACTGAAAACGTGCATACTATCAATTGGTTAAGAAACAGGCCTCAAATATAACTTTCATTTGTATCTGCTTTAGAATCGTGGAAAAGTTGGGTTCTGTTTAGGGTCATGCTTGTGTGGGTCAAACGAAAACAATGATTGGTGTGTCACAAAAACACAGTAGACAGAGCCATGGATGCAAGGTCTGACCATCATTTTAGATATTTGGTTACATTGACAACCAAATATAATTCAATATCACATTTGTAATACAGAAAATAGCCTATTAACTTATTTACATGTTATCAGTTGTTATATATGTTGTTATATATGAATTACTGTAATGTGGCTCCCGAGTGGCGCAGCGGTCTAAGGCACGACATCTCAGTGCTAGAGGTGTCACTACAGACCCTGGTTCGATTCCAGGCTGTATCACAACTGGCCGTGATTGGAAGTCCCATAGCGTGGTGCACAATTGGCCCAGCGTCGTTAGGGTTTGACTGGGGCAGGCCGTCAATGTAAATAAGAATTTGTTCTTAAATGACTTCCCTAGTTAAATAGAAAGAAATACAATGTTGGATTCATGTCTCCATCTTCACTCAAAGTCACAGTTCTAAATAGTGCCACTGACTTAATCATATTCTTTAACTTAGATTTTTGACCTGGATGGAGACATGAATAGAGACATGAATCAAACACAGTATCAGCCAAACAGTAGATGCTATAGCCAAGTAAATCTTCTTGCATAGACAACCAAACACAATTCAATATCCCTTTTGTAATACAGTAAATAACAGTATTTATTCAACCTTAAAATAAGTATTTATTCAACCTAAAATGAGTAAAACATCCATGGACACATTTTGGGGTTACTGTAATTTGTAAATGTCTTCTATAATCCTAGAAAGCTTGCATGTTCAAGATGGCTTGCGAAGGTCACAGATCTATG
>NW_025761285.1:0-2850 GCF_021184085.1 Oncorhynchus gorbuscha
CTTGTCCTGCTCTACTATATTATACACATGTCACTGCATGGTCAACTTGTCCTGCTCTACTATATTATACACATGTCACTGCATGGTCAACTTGTCCTGCTCTACTATATTATATACTCTTCACTGCATGGTCCACTTGTCCTGCTCTACTATATTATATACTCTTCACTGCATGGTCCACTTGTCCTGCTCTACTATATTATATACTCTTCACTGCATGGTCAACTTGTCCTGCTCTACTATATTATATACTCTTCACTGCATGGTCAACTTGTCCTGCTCTACTATATTATACACATGTCACTGCATGGTCAACTTGTCCTGCTCTACTATATTATATACTCTTCACTGCATGGTCAACTTGTCCTGCTCTACTATATTATATACTCTTCACTGCATGGTCAAATTGTCCTGCTCTACTATATTATACACATGTCACTGCATGGTCCACTTGTCCTGCTCTACTATATTATATACTCTTCACTACATGGTCAACTTGTCCTGCTCTACTATATTATATACTCTTCACTGCATGGTCAACTTGTCCTGCTCTACTATATTATATACTCTTCACTGCATGGTCCACTTGTCCTGCTCTACTATATTATATACTCTTCACTACATGGTCAACTTGTCCTGCTCTACTATATTATATACTCTTCACTGCATGGTCAACTTGTCCTACTCTACTATATTATATACTCTTCACTGCATGGTCCACTTGTCCTGCTCTACTACATTATATACTCTTCACTACATGGTCAACTTGTCCTACTCTACTATATTATATACTCTTCACTACATGGTCAACTTGTCCTGCTCTACTATATTATATACTCTTCACTGCATGGTCAACTTGTCCTGCTCTACTATATTATATACTCTTCACTGCATGGTCAACTTGTCCTACTCTACTATATTATATACTCTTCACTGCATGGTCCACTTGTCCTGCTCTACTACATTATATACTCTTCACTGCATGGTCAACTTGTCCTGCTCTGCTATGTTAATAATACTCTTCATATGGTCAACGTCATAACCACTATGTGCATATACTCTTCACTGCATGGTCAGCTTGTCCTGCTCTACTATATTATATACTCTTCTGCATGGTCTACATCATCCAAACCACTCTTCTCTTTGATTAATGCTGTCATCATCCCTCTAACACTGTGATGGCAGAGAACTCCAGGGACCAGGGCCCCAGCTGGTGGGAAGAAACTACTCACTCATTCGTTTCGCCTATCCAGTGCCCATTCATTTCATCTTCATTCATTTCACCCATTCATTTCACCCATTCATTTCACCCCATTCATTTCACCCATTCATGTTTCACCCATTCATTTCAACGCATTCTTGTTTCACGCATTTTCACTTTTACGCCATTCATTTCACCCATTCATTTCACCCATTCATTTCACGCATTCATTTCACCCATTCATTTCAGCTATTCTCGTCACCCATTCATTTCATCCATTCTTTTCACCCATTCATTTCACCCATTAACTTCCTCCATTCATGTCAACCATTAATTTCACTTCACACGTTCTTTTCGCCGATTCACTTCACACATTCAATTCACACATCCACTCACCCGTTCACTTCCTCGGAATTATTTCGCATCCAGTTGCCATTAATTTCACCCATTCCTCCATCCATTCGTTTCACCAGCCACTTCAAACATTCAGTTCGGGCGTTCAGTTCGTCCATTCACTGTATCGATGCATTTTGCCATTCACTTCACCTAGCATCAGTTCACCCATTCAATTCACCCATTCATTTCACCCATTCACTTCACCCATTCATTTGAGCCATTCATAATGATTTCACCTGTTCATTGAATCTGTTCATTTCAGCCATTCACTTCCTCCACCCATTTCACGATCATTCACCCTTACGCTTGAGCCATTCATTTCAGCCGTTCATTTCACCCATTCTTCACCAGTTGACTTCACCCATTCATGCCACCCAACAATTTCACCCATTCATCCTCCATTAATTTCTTCATTCACTCCTCCAGGTCAGTTTTCACCCGTTCATTCTATCTAATAGTTTCACCCCATTCACTTCCTCAAGTAGTTTCACCCATTCTGCTTCCTCTATTAGTTTCCCGTTCAAACCATCCATTAATTTCACCGTTCACTTCCTCCATTAATTTTTCACCCATTCTCCATCCACTAGTTTGCCCATTCACTCCCTCCATTAATTTCACCCATTCCTTCCTCTATTAATTTCGCGTTCACTCCCTCCATTAGTTTTCACTCATTCACTTCCTCTATTAATTTTCACCCCATTCACCACCTCATTAGATTCACCCACTCCACTTCCTCCTATTAATTTTCCTTATTCACTTCCTCTATTAATTTCACCCATTCCTTCCTCTATTAATTTCACCCATTCCTTTATCTATTAATTTCCTTATTCACTCATCATTAATTTCACTCATTTCACTTCCTCTGATGATTTCGCCCCATTCACCTGCCATTAGATTCACCCACTCACTTCCTCTATTAATTTCACCCATTCACTTCCTCTATTAATTTCACCCATTCACTTCCTCTATTAATTTCACCCATTCACTTCCTCTATTAATTTCACCCATTCACTTCCTCTATTAATTTCACCCATTCACTCCCTCTATTAATTTCACCCATTCACTTCCTCTATTAATTTCACCCATTCACTTCCTCTATTAATTTCACCCATTCACTTCCTCCATTAATTTCACCCATTCATTTCCTCTACTAATTTCACCCATTCACTTCCTCCATTAATTTCACCCATTCACTTCCTCCATGAATTTCACCCATTCACTTCCTCTATTAATTTCACCCATTCACTTCCTCC
>NW_025761286.1:0-2850 GCF_021184085.1 Oncorhynchus gorbuscha
GTTAATAATAATAATAATATATGCCATTTTAGCAGACGCTTTTATCCAAAGCGACTTACAGTCATGTGTGCATACATTCTACGTATGGGTGGTCCCGGGGATCGAACCCACTACCCTGGCGTTACAAGCGCCATGCTCTACCAACTGAGCTACAGATAGTTTTGGAGAGAGTTCTGTCTGTATGGGATAGTTCTGGAGAGAGTTCTGTCTGAGTGACTGTCTGGGATAGTTTTGGAGAGAGTTCTGTCTGTATGGGATAGTTCTGGAGAGAGTTCTGTCTGAGTGACTGTCTGGGATAGTTTTGGAGAGAGTTCTGTCTGAGTGACTGTGTGGGATAGTTCTGGAGAGAGTTCTGTCTGGGATAGTTTTGGAGAGGTCTGTATGGGATAGTTCTGGAGAGAGTTCTGTCTGAGTGACTGTCTGGGATAGTTTTGGAGAGGTCTGTATGGGTATGTTCTGGAGATAGTTCTGTATGGGTGTCTGTATGGGATAGTTCTAGAGAGAGTTCTGTCTGGGATAGTTTTGGAGAGAGGTCTGTATGGGATTGTTTTGGAGAGAGGTCTGTATGGGATTGTTCTGGAGAGAGTTCTGTATGGGATACTTCTAGAGAGAGGTCTGTATGGGATAGTTCTAGAGAGAGGTCTGTATGGGATAGTTCTAGAGAGAGGTCTGTATGAGTCCTGTAGGAACTGCAGGCACAGAGGACTTTTGTTGATTAATTAAAGGATTTGTTCAATACAGACTCTGAGCTGTAATGAGAATAATACTATCAGGAAAGTTAAGTGGTGTTGAGAGTCAGTCAGTCAGTCAGTCTGTCTCTCTCCACCAGCCACCTTGACTAATAATAACTCTGTGGGTGCTCCTCTCTGAGGGCCGGGAGGGGGAAATGACTGAGGAAGGGAAGCACAGCACACACACACTCACACCACGTCGGTCATTAAGACGCTGCCAACCGAGTGCTTTTCTTATTTCTTTCTATTGAGCGATGATGAGTGCTGACTGACACTTGCCTACTTCTCTAGGGAGAACCTCACCAGCTAAACACAGATTGAAGTCAAACTTTCCGAGTAGGATGGGAATTCTAGCTAAGTTTTGATTGGATGGATCCTGGCTGTGGCAAGCATGCATGATTCAGCGGCTTCATGTCTTTGTAAACAAGAACATATGGCAATTAGACTAGATAGCATAGCCTATATACAGTCTATTAGACACATCACCCATTCACCAAAATGGATCGCTCCTACAGACAGCGAGTCACGTGGCCGTGGCTTGCTATATAAAGCAGGCATACAGGCATCAAGGCATTCAGTTACTGTTTGATTGAACATTAGAATGAGTGACCTAAGCGACTGAGTGTGGTATGATGGTCGGTGCCAGGCACGCCAGGTCTCGTATCTCAGAAACGGACTCCTGGGCTTTTCATGCATGACAGTGTCTAGGGTTTCCTCAGAATGGTGCGACAAACAAAAACATCCAGTCAGTGGCTGTCCTGTGGGCGACAACAGTTTGATGATGAGAGAGGTCGAATGAGAATGGCAAGAATCATGCAAGCTACAGTAACAGGCAGGCTACAAACAGACAAATAATGGCTCGGTACAACAGTGGTGTGCAGAACGGCATCTCAGAACACGCAACTCGTCGATTATTGTCCCGGATGGGCTACTACGACCACACCAGTTCCCCTCCTATCAGCTAAAAACAACAAGAAACGGCTCCAGTGGGCAGGCACGCCATCACCAGCACTAGACAATTGTGGAGTGGAAAAACAATGCCTTGGCTGACAAATCCTGATTCCTGCTGCGTCATGCTGATGGCAGAGTCAGGGTTTATCGTAAGCAGCATGAGTCCATCCTGCCTGGTGTCAACGGTACAGGCTGGTGGCGGTGGAGAACCGCTGTCCAATCTGCTGCAACTGCGTGATGACATCACGTCAGCATGGGCCAACATCCCTGTGGAATGTTTCCAACTTGTAGAATTCATGCCCCAAAGAAGTCAGGCTCTTCTGAGGCAAAGGGGTCCGACCCAGTACTAGATGGGTGTACCTAATAAACTGGCCGGCGATTGTATGTTAAATGCACTTAACTGAAATTCTAGCTGTGTTTGCGTGTCAGATTTTCATGACCACAGCTGATTCTGAAAGCCCAAACAAACTGTGAGAATAAGATGTCAAGAAGAGAGTTGCTTGTTCTCTTGTTAAGGGCAGCAACCCACATACCGTAACATTGCAGCGAGTGTAGCAGCATCAGCAAATGTTTCAGGAGGGAGAGGAAGATGGAGGGAAAGTCTGGGCGTGAGAGAGAGGGGAGCCTGAATGCCAGAGATGGAAAGGGAGAAGGAGACTGGGAAGACATGGCAAGGAAGCGAGAGATAGGGAGACTGGGAGGAGAAGGCGCGAGAGAGAGAGACGGGGCAGGTGAATCAAGTGAGAGAGGACAGAGAGAGAGGCGGGCAGGAGAAGCGACTGAGAGGACAGAGAGAGAGAGGCGGGCAGGAGAAGCGACTGAGAGAGAGAGAGAGACGGGGCAGGAGAAGCGACTGAGAGAGAGAGACGGGCAGGAGAAGCGACAGAGAGAGAGAGAGACAGAGAGACAGAGAGAGAGACAGAGACAGAGAGACAGAGACAGAGAGAGAGAGAGAGAGAGAGAGAGAGAGAGAGAGAGAGAGACGGGCAGGAGAAGCGACTGAGAGAGGACAGAGAGAAAGAGACGGGCAGGAGAAGCGACTGAGAGAGAGAGACGGGCAGGAGAAGCGACTGAGAGAGAGAGACGGGCAGGAGAAGCGACTGAGAGAGGACAGAGAGAGAGAGAGAGACGGGCAGGCGAAGCGACAAAGAGAGAGACGGGCAGGAGA
>NW_025761287.1:0-2847 GCF_021184085.1 Oncorhynchus gorbuscha
TCCTCCCTTCAGTAGCCTCCACTGACCTAGAGCAAAGAAAAAACAGCTGTCCTCCTTCAGTAGCCTCCACTGACCTAGAGCAAAGAAAAACAGCTGTCCTCCCTTCAGTAGCCTCCACTGACCTGGAGCAAAGAGAAAAAACAGCTGTCCTCCCTTCAGTAGCCTCCACTGGGACCTAGAGCAAAGAGAGTCTCTCCTTCAGTAGCCTCCATTGACCTAGAGCAAAAGAGAAAAACAGCCGTCCTCCCTTCAGTAGCCTCCACTGACCTAGAGCAAAGAGAAAAAACAGCCGTCCTCCCTTCAGTAGCCTCCACTGACCTAGAGCAAAGAGAAAAAACAGCCGTCCTCCCTTCAGTAGCCTCCACTGACCTAGAGCAAAGAGAAAAAACAGCTGTCCTCCCTTCAGTAGCCTCCACTGACCTAGAGCAAAGAGAAAACAGCTGTCCTCCTTCAGTAGCCTCCCGGCCTGACCTAGAGCAAAGAGAAAAAACAGCTGTCCTCCCCCTTCAGTAGCCTCCACTGACCTAGAGCAAAGAGAAAAAAAACAGCTGTCCTCCCTTCAGTAGCCTCCACTGGCCTAGAGCAAAGAGAAAAAACAGCTGTCCTCCCTTCAGTAGCCTCCACTGACCTAGAGCAAAGAGAAAAAACAGCTGTCCTCCCTTCAGTAGCCTCCACTGACCTAGAGCAAAGAGAAAAAACAGCTGTTCTTTTCAACAATTTTTTACTGTAAACAAATTGACAATAGGCTTTCAGAACGCGTATAGGAAAGGACATTCAACAAGCACGGCACTTACACAAATGACTGATTGTCTGAGATAAATTGATGATAAAATTATTGTGGTAGCCTTTTTGTTAGACTTTCAGTGCGTCTTTTGACATTATTGATCAAAGTCTGCTGCTGGAAAAATGTGTTATGGCTTTACACCCCCTGCTATATTGCAGATAAAAAGAGCTACCTGTCTAACAGAACACAGAGGGTGTTCTTTAATGGAAGCCTCTCCAACATTATCCAGGTAGAATCAGGAATTCCCCCAGGGCAGATGTCTACTGTTACATGTTACTGGCTTTGAGTAATGCCTATGTATGCGGATGACTCAACACTATACACGTCAGCTACTACAGTGACGGAAATGACTGCAGCCCTTAACAAAGAGCTGCTGTTAGTTTCAGAATGTGTGGCAAGGAATAAGTTAGTCCTAAATATTTCAAAAACTAAAAGCATTGTATTTGGGACAAATCATTCACTAAACCCTAAACCTCAGCTAAATATTGTAATAAATAATGTTGAAATTGAGCAAGTTGAGATGACTAAACTGCTTGGAGTAAAACCCTAGATTGTAAACATGTTGATGCAAAAACATGTTGATGCAACAGAAGCTAAGATGGGCAGAAGTCTGTCCATAATAAAGTGCTGCTCTACCTTCTATCAACAAGGCAGGTCCTACAGGCCCTAGTTTTGTCACACCTGGACTACTGTTCAGTCATTTGGTCAGGTGCCACAAAGAGAGACTCTAAAAATTGCAGTGGCTCAGAACTGGGCAGCACAGCTGGCCCTTAAATGAATTTTCTCTCAAGAGACAACATGCAATTTATCCTACTGTGATTAATGGTACCCCGTGGAGCACGCAAAACGTAGCATGGTAGCAGGTGAGGCGATGGATGATTCAAGTTTCTCCTGGAGAATAAATAAATAGGATATAACAGATAACAGATAGTCTAGCTGTTGGTGTGTAGATTAATAGATAAACTAGTAGCTTGCTGTTGGTGTGCAGATTAATAGATAAACTAGTAGCTTGCTGTTGGTGTGCAGATTAATAGATAAACTAGTAGCTTGCTGTTGGCGTGTAGATTAATAGATAAACTAGTAGCTTGCTGTTGGTGTGTAGATTAATAGGATATAACAGATAGTCTAGCTGTTGGTGTGCAGATTAATAGATAAACTAGTAGCTTGCTGTTGGTGTGTAGATTAATAGATAAACTAGTAGCTTAGCTGTTGGTGTGCAGATTAATAGATAAACTAGTAGCTTGCTGTTGGTGTGCAGATTAATAGGATATAACAGATAGTCTAGCTGTTGGTGTGTAGATTAATAGATAAACTAGTAGCTTGCTGTTGGTGTGTAGATTAATAGATAAACTAGTAGCTTGCTGTTGGTGTGTAGATTAATAGATAAACTAGTAGCTTGCTGTTGGTGTGTAGATTAATAGATAAACTAGTAGCTTGCTGTTGGTGTGTAGATTAATAGATAAACTAGTAGCTTGCTGTTGGTGTGCAGATTAATAGATAAACTAGTAGCTTGCTGTTGGTGTGTAGATTAATAGATAAACTAGTAGCTTGCTGTTGGTGTGTAGATTAATAGGATATAATAGATAGTCTAGCTGTTGGTGTGCAGATTAATATATAAACTAGTAGCTTGCTGTTGGTGTGCAGATTAATAGATAAACTAGTAGCTTGCTGTTGGTGTGTAGATTAATAGATAAACTAGTAGCTTGCTGTTGGTGTGTAGATTAATAGATAAACTAGTAACTTACTGTTGGTGTGTAGATTAATAGATAAACTAGTAGCTTGCTGTTGGTGTGTAGATTAATAGGATATAATAGATAGTCTAGCTGTTGGTGTGCAGATTAATATATAAACTAGTAGCTTGCTGTTGGTGTGCAGATTAATAGATAAACTAGTAGCTTGCTGTTGGTGTGCAGATTAATAGATAAACTAGTAGCTTGCTGTTGGTGTGCAGATTAATAGATAAACTAGTAGCTTGCTGTTGGTGTGTAGATTAATAGATAAACTAGTAGCTTTCTGTTGGTGTGTAGATTAATAGATAAACTAGTAGCTTGCTGTTGGTGTGT